>NC_000076.6:12003042-12243042 GCF_000001635.26 Mus musculus
TCAAAACGCACGTTTGTTTGTACGAATGCAATGTCAGAATCCAGAGTTTGTGCAGGCCATGCTGTCTGGGAGAGCCTTCTCTCATGAGTACCCACAGCATCCTATGAAGGCGTTGTCTTTGAGTCTCTGGCTAGCAGCCTTCCAGGGACCAGGATCTGTCACCTGCGAACAGAGTTAGCATTGAGGTGTAAGCATTGCAGTGACGTCCAGCTCCCCACCTCTTTCCCTGCCTCCTGCCTGGACACTAACCAGCCAGGCTGCACCCTTGTACTGTGAAATCCCCCCAATTCACAGAAAGGTATCAAAAGGAGTCCCACTTCTGCCTCATGGTTCCTCTGTTGGAAACCCAAGCCTCCTATCACTCTCTAGAGCCTGAGCCCTGTCATATTCTGTCTATTATAATAGCATTAATGACTTCCCTAATGAACTTCATACTCCCCAATAAACTGCTTCAGTGTCCTTCTGAACACCACTAAAGCCTCTCAGTATTTTAATTATTGAAAACATTATAAATTGATACACTAATCTCATTTTTCTGTATAATATACACTTTATTACTTGAGTTATTTTAATTATTTACTGCCTTTTACTTTAAGTTTCAACATTTCTATGCTGTAATGTATATTTTAAGGCTCTATTTTCCCTCTTAATACTATTTTAGCTTTCCCTCAGTTCCACTAGGTAGTTTTTGATCAGTTTAAATTTCATTAGTTTGTAGTGTTTTTATGCTTCCGCTTTAACCTATGACATATTAAAACATCTGAGTTTTAAGTGTTTATTTAAATAGAATACTGAAGTTCTTTTCCAATTTCTAATCAGAAAATTTTTCCTAATTATTAGTTCTCTGAAATGTACTAGGAATCGATTCACAGCTGAATATGCCATCAGGCCAGCTTCATCTGCAATTCAAACCTTTGTAAAACATGGACTGCAACACATCTGAGCATATTCAGTTGTATGTTACTTATTCTTTTGAAATTTTCACTGTCTTTGTGGATTCATCCCACTTTGTTTACTACTAACTAGCATCTCTGAACCCTTCAAGAAAAGATACCTTCTACCCATTCTCTCATGGATTATACTTCACCTTTTCTGTCTAGATATTCTCTCTTTCTCTCTTTCTCTCTCTCTCTCTCTCTCTCTCTCTCTCTCTCTCTCTCTCTCTCTCTATGTGTGTGTGTGTGTGTGTGTGTGTGTGTGTGTGTGTGTGTGTGTGTGTGAGTGTTTGAGTGTGTGTATGTGTGTGTGTGTCGCTCTGTAATCTCTACTGACCTCAAACATGTGGTCTTCCTCTCTCAGCTTCCTGGGTGTTGGCACTATAGGCATGGCGTGTCATTCTTATCTAACCTCCCTTGCTTGTAGCATCCATGTCACATGTAAAGTTTCCTTCTAGTGTGGTGTACAGAGAACTTGTCTCTGGATCACCTGAAGATACTTTTGAAAAATGCAAGCTTATATTTTTACCCTAGAACATTTTAATTAGAATCTCAAACCTGCTGTCTTAGAATAAGTAGGACTACAAATAGAGAGCTACAAATATCACTGTCAATTGTGTGGATGTTCAAGTTGATAGACTACTACTGTTGTTGAGTCTTTTGTAATCATGTCCCCATGACCTGACATGAAATTAATTAATGGCAATTAATAAAAGAAATAATAGTGGCCACACAGATGGCTCTGTGGTGAAAAGTGTATGGTTCACTTGCATTCTGTTCCCAACAAGAAAATGAAATTAAAATTAAGACAGATGAACCTGGAAACTTCCTCACAAGGCAACTCACTACTGCCTTGAATTCTAACTCCAGGGGGATCTGGCCTCTATAAGTATCTACACTCAGATGTACACACTTAAACACAAACACACACTACATGCATATATTTAAAAAAAAAAGTAATAAATGTAGTATGATATAAAATGTCAAGTTCAGCACTTGCCTATGTGCTGTAATTTCAGGGAAGGCCAATTGTTTAACACAGCACTAGATCAGAGCAATTCTCCCAGCTTTTAATGCCCTGCCTAAAATGTTAGCAGTTCCATAATGTTTAACTGGTCAAACCTATTAGCATTAATGTATTCATGACTTCAGAGTATTTGAGTTGCCAGGGTCCATTTAACATAAACAAGTCAGCCCTGTCATTACCCGGACCTTGTATCTGGGACTGAAAGGTGGAGCTGCGTGCTAAGCTGTTCAGCAGGAGGAAGACAAAACTGGAAGCAGAGTTTTTGCAACGTTTAGGAACAAAGGAAAGAAAGAGAAGGAGGCAGCCAGATGAGCTAGAGCTGTGGTCTCATGTTTGGCCCAATATAGAATAGCTTAGAACACAGAGCTATGCATAAAATGTGAACCAGAGGGTAAAGCATAGTCAGACTCACTCATGAGCACAAGACAGACACCATTCACACTAGGAATTAAAATATTAAGATAGATAAACCTGGAAATGTGCTAGTATAGATTTGCCTGTATTTTCCTCTATATAAAAATAACAAAATTATTGTTTTTATATATGTTCACATATGCCCACTAGTGTTGAGATTAAAAGACAATATGATTAAAACCATTTCTTTCCCTTGGTCCAAACTAATTCAACTTTCTGTAGGCTCAGATTGTTACATAATATATTTTTAGTTGAAATTTATTACTTCTCCTCCTCCTCCTCCTCCTCTTCCTCCTCCTCCTCCTTCAGATTGGACACAGGATATGAAAAAATGCTAGGAAAACACCTTATTGCTAAATACTAGATTCAATATCCAAGGTTGCATGTATGTATGTATTTGAGTCAGAGCCTCACTAACTTGCCTAGGCTTCCTTGAACATTCTGTGTGTGTGTGTGTGTGTGTGTGTGTGTGTGTGTGTGTGTAGTTCAAAAAGGCTTTTAACTTGCAGTCCTCCAGCCTCAACTTCCCTGGGCTGATATTATAGTTCCTCACCTAGGGGCCCTGCTATTATTTATTTATTTGTTTGTTTGTTTTTTATTTTATTTTAATGAATTTAATTTATTCTTTTTCCTGTCTCCAAAATCTACCACCAGATGGCAGTAAATGCACCGGCTATTTTCTGAGGAAAAAAAAAAAAAATGGGGCAACAACCTGCTGAAATTACAACTGAGTTTGTTTCCAAGTGGATTGTTGGAATAAATTTTCATTGGCAGGAAGAAAAATTTGCACACACAAAAAAGTAGGTTGAATATTTTGGATGCTAACTAAAAGATATAATCACAAGACCAGTGACAAAGAAGAACCAAAATAGAAAATGCTTCACAATGAGTTTGGGAGAGGAAAAAAAAAAAAACAAAACATATAAATTAAATCAATAAAAATGGAAAGGCCAAGTCAGCTGAACATTTAAACCATTTCAATAAGGTCCTTCTGTGCCATGCTTGGTGAAATCTGATGTGTCTGAATCGTTTCCACAGATTTGCTATCAATAGTTTCCCTTCTCTATGGTATAAATAATATCCTTGGGGGGAAAAATGGCAAAACCTGTTGTGGATAGCCCTGGGGCTAATTATATTTGATAATTCTGTTCTCCTGTGAGTGGCTTCGAACAAGGAATGAGTCAGCACTCAGATGATTTCCTGTAAACCTGCTTCCCACCTTAATTTGTAAAATACAGGATAACTGATGATTGGGCAGATAAAAGGGAAGATGGAGTGGAAGGTGGGAAGAAGAGAAGAAAGAGAAAATGGAAGAGGGAGAGGACGCAGAGAAGGAGGAAAAAGAAGAAGAAAAGCTGAGCAGAAGCACATGGCATGGAGAAACCTCAAGTTCTAAGGGGTCTCATAGATGTGGAAGATGGTAGTGTAGCGTTAGATCTGCCCAATCTAGGCTCACAGTATGTATTCATATTAATTGACTTCTGTTTTCATTGCAGGGATATATTTGCATTGGAGAGATTTACCCCAACAAAAACCTACTAAGACTTCCAAAATGCTGCCTATGCCTTCAATACCCTTAAACTTACTGAAACCTATCAAAAGGGCAAACTTCAATTATAACCCATAATACAGCTGCATGTAGCACACGGGACTTTCTCTGCTATTGATCTGAACAAACAAAAGTAGGGGCTGCCAACATGGACCAGTGCAGTCACAAATTTGAGGAGAAGAGCATGCAGAACAAAGACAGATGCTGTGGTCCACGGACATTGTTGGAAACACAGCAGGCATCTTGGTTTGGGTGTGTGGCTTTAAAAGAAATTGAGAAACTGAAGAGTATCTAAGGAACAAGAGTGCAATCTGCCATGGGTAACCATAAAGGTGAAATCTGTAGAAAGGACATAGAATGAGAGAACTGTCTATAAATTTAGGAAGGGCCATTATGTGAGAAAGAAGCCAGAGGTCGTAATTCTTAAGAAGCTAAAGAAATATAGTAGTTCAGAGACCTTTTCTTTTCAGTTCTTACAACATCCACAACTAAGATATGATGCTGCAGTTCCTGCTACAAGCAAGTAGAAATGCAACTCTAGCCATCATTGAAGAAGAAAAAAAAGTCAAAGATAACAGAAAAGAAACAAGCCAGTAAATCCTCCATGGGTCAGAGATGAAGAGGAAAAGGATGCAAACCCAGACGGGGATGAAGGAGACTGGTGCTCTGTGTCTTAGTTAGTGTTTCTATTGCTGTGAAGAGATGCTTATGAAGGAAAACATCTAACTGGGGCTAGTTTACAGTTTCAGAGGTTCAGTCCATTATCATCATGATGAGAAGCATGGTGATGTGCAGGCAGACATGATGCTAGAGGAGATGAGAGTTGTACATCCAGATGAAGCAGCAGAAATAAAATGCCATTGTAGGCCTGGCTTGAGCATCAGGGACCTCAAAGGCTGGACCAATAACACAATTCCTTCAATAACACCACACCTACTGCATCAAGGCCATACCTCCTAATAGTGCCACTCATTGTGGGTCTATGGGAATGATTTTCATTCAGTCCACTACACTATGAGACTTAGAAATGGGCCATGATGCCCAATGGCTTTCACTAAGGCAGTCACAAAATTTAAGACCATCTTGACTGAAGGGAGCTGTGGAGTTGGAACAGAATCTCTAGCATAATTCAGAAACTTGAACTGGCTCCTAATAACAGAAACTTAATAAACAGACAGCAAGAACACTCTGCCATCAAGTTGCAGAGAAATTTGTCTCTGCAAAAAGAAGTCACCCGAGGCTCATTCTTTGCCCCTACTGGTAAGTGTTCATGGTACTGGAAGGTGCATTGCATGATGCCAGAGAAAGGTAAACTCTAACCTAGATACAAGACCTGCAACCTACTACAGTGAGCTGCCTGCAGGATGCACTAGTGTAATGGTGTCACAGAGCTTGTGGGAGAAACCAACCAATAGCTGATTGGATTTAAGGCCCGGTGCATGAGAAGGTTGAAGCACATAAGAGACACTGTTGACAGAGATTTCTGGCTTCACCTTTTCAGTACTGAGTGAGTCTCCAAGACCCCTCTCTTACCATGCTTAAAGTTTTTTAAATCTTGATCAGCTAGAGGCTTTTACAACTACCAATCATGTTCAACAGAAAACTTTCATGCTTTCACTTAGCCTATCACCCATTGTACATTTGACTGCGAAATTACAAGGTATGTAAAGATTCTCAGCCAGTATTTCCAAAGAACCGGTCCAAATGTTGAGATTTCTGGATCAAAATAATGGTTGGACAGGAGTATAGATTACCCTACCACCACACCACCATGCCACTACCCCACCACCCATCACCTCACTTCCTTTGGCTGTCTCCAACTATCTAAAAGTATGCTTGAGACAAGACACGCACACGCACACACACACACACACACACACACACACACACACACACACAGAGAGAGAGAGAGAAAGAGACAGAGACAGAGAAATAAACAGAGAAACAGAGAAACAGATACACAGAGAGAGACAAAGAGAAAGAGTAAAAGGGATATTGCACTATCCAACATCAGAACAGGATGTCCCACAAACTAGTGGCAAGTCTCTCCTTCCATGAAAGACTCCAGCAGTGAGTAGAAGACCATCTTCCAAAGCTATTTAGAAAGATTCCTATAAAAGTTCAGCCCAGAAAGTATATCTAGAACTAGTCAGACATACTGTCCAGGTACAATATCTCTAGAACATCTGTGACAGGTGATCTGATTGAATCATGCTCCCAGTAGCTCTGATGGAATTAGCATGGTCTAGTAAATAACTAAAGCAAAGACACAAGCAGAACACATGCCCAGCTATTCAAAGCCAGAGTCTTTGAATGGAGAAATTCTGCCCTTGGTTTAAACCAATGTCCCATGCTAAATAAGTTTTCAAATGTCCACGACTGAGTCATTTGGCCACGCTATGGAGAAGGCATTACAGAATTACATGAACTCAATTTGTACTTGAAAACTGGCAAAACATTTCAATGGGCTATTTGAAAAAAACAGTGAAATGAAAGTAAATGCTTGTTAGTAGGTCATGTACCATGTGTTGTGGGGCCTGATCACGGTTAGCTTTCCCTTCAAAAAACACTTCTCTACATAGGCAATTAAAATATAATTTGTTAGATGGTATCTTAGTCAGGGTTTCTATTCCTGCCCAAACATCATGACCAAGAAACAAGTTGGGGAGGAAAGGGTTTATTCAGCTTACACTTCCACATTGCTGTTCATCACCAAGGAAGTCAGGACTGGAACTCAAGCAGGTCAGGGAGCAGGAGCTGATGCAGAGGCCATGGAGGGATGTTCTTTACTGGCTTGCTTCCCCTGGCTTGCTCGGCCTGCTCTCTTATAGAACCAAGATTACCAGCCCAGAGATGGCACCACCCACAAGGGGACCTCCCCCCTTGATCACTAATTGAGAAAATGCCTTACAGTTGGATCTCATGGAGGCATTTCCTTAACTGAAGCTCCTTTCTCTGTGATAACTCCAGCTGTGTCAAGTTGACACAAAACTAGCCAGTAAAGAGGGTATCCATTTTTTACAGTAAGGAACACACACTTATACAAAATGGGGGCATTTGATGTTAAGATTTGCTAATAAATTAGTGATTGATTCAATTTTAACAAAAATGGGATTTTTCTATCAGGCTATTTGAAGCTTGTAAAAGTCACCTTACTATAATAAACCTAGTTGTGCTACTTTGTTCAAAAGCTGAAAATTTTTATAGCTGATCTTAGTTTTGGCAAATCATCAAATATCTCTCAGCAGACTTATTAATAGAATTTTGCTGTGGGAAAAAAGTGGATGGGGTTATACAAAGAATTAGTAACACAATGAGAAGAAACAATAAGAGAACAATAGAATCTTTCACTGAAGAAACAGAGCCTTTTCATATCATCGGCAAATCAGACATCATCTTTTGTTTTGTTTAAGTAGGTCTGGTTAGTTTTAACATTCATTTTCAGTCAGGTGGCCAAAAAGAGTGGACAGAAATGTCAGGAGCAAGAATGGAGGGATCCAATTGTGAAGAGCCAGAGAAAAGTCCTGTCCACAGTCACAGTTGCTGGGAGTAATGGATACTCTAGTTGTGTTGGGAAATGTCACTGGAATGATGTGGAGTATGTCAGCTGGAGGTGGGAGAGGGAGGTGGGGCAAGGACCATCTACTGAAGCACATTTTACTTGAAAATGCCTTAGTGTTATCCAATGATATAATGTATCCTAATTAAAAACAATTATGTGAATGATTTTCTGGGTCACAAAGATAGGGTTTTATTCCAGGTTAGACTTTTCACAGGAAAACTACAAGCACTCAGTAAATGCTTATTGAACAAATGCATGCATTGTTTATTATGCCTTAAATGGGTCATTACAATCAAGACAGAAAATACTTTGACAAAGATGACCAACAAAAAAGAAAACTCAAAGGTTTATTAATAGAGCAGAAAGTGAAAAGAAATTTGTGAAAACCAGAAGGAATATGTTTCAGCATCATTAGATCCTGTGAGAAATACCATGATGTGGGAGTGAGAGGAGAAAAATAGGAAATAAATTCTTCACTTGTGTTCAAATTATTTAAAAGGTTATTCAAAGTTATTACTATTCTCTCAAAGTTGAATGATCTTATAATAACAGACTTTTAGTTTCAGACACTAAGATTCTATAACTATCTGGTGGCACATGCCTTTAATCCCAGCACTTGGGAGGCAGAGGCAGGTGGATTTCTGAGTTTGAGGCCAGTCTGGTCTACAAAGTGAGTTCCAGGACAGCCAGGGCTATACAGAGAAACCCTGTCTCAAACAAACCAAAAAAAAAAAAAAAAAAAAAAAAAAAAAAAAGAAAGAAAGAAAAAAAGAAAAAAAAGAATCTATAACTTACAGGAAATGTGCATAAATAAAATGTATGCATTATTTTCAGAAAAATATGAGCTAGACTTTTTTTTTTCAACAAATTTCACTATGTAGCCTAACCTGGCCCTAAACAACCAATCCGCCTCAGTGTCCAAAGTGCTGGATTACAGAGATGTGCCACTATGTGCAGCCAAATTTAGACTCATTAATAAAGAAATCAATGTTTTAAAAATAATAACATATACTAATTAAAATGAGTTACCTTACAATTATGAAGAAATGCAATTGTTATAAAGCTTTAACAGATAAACATTTGTAATTTCTGGATTTTTCCCTAAATATTTATTCTATTATCTAATATAGTATATAATATCTTATCAGATATTTATGCATGGCATTGTTTCTTGGGGGTTGTTTTGTATTTGTCTGGTTCTGCATTGCTAGGAATCAAACACGGATCCAGAAGCATGCAAAGCAAGTGCCCTCCTGCTAAGCTGCATAGTCATCCCTACTCAGTACTGTGTATTACCCATTAAAATTGAAAGAATATTAAGACACATGATAATAAATGAAATTTTTGCCACCTGTCTATAACTTCTCATTTCGAGATCTGTGTTGGTTTTGTGTAACAGAATATCATGCACTGAGAAGTTAGTAAGAAAGAAAATGTATCTCTTGTAGTTGGGGGAGGGGGGCTGAAAAATCCAAAGTTATGGTACTGATCTTTAGCAAGGGTCTTCTTTTTGAGTGATTCCACTGCAGAAGGCAGAAGGTGCAGAGTATGAGGGAGAGAAATGGATAAAACTCATGGCTTTGAGCTCTTTCATAATCGGCATAAACTTGGGTATGAAAGTGGAACCTTCATGACCTAACCACTTCTTAGTGGGTTCCACTCCCTAACCCTGTAGTATTGGGGATTAAATCACCACACACATTTGGGAAAGTGAAAATACTCAAGCCATATGTCCATTCCTTAATTCCATATTAATCTAGACCATCCCAAAAAAGAGTCAACGAACCCAGAGAGGGGAAGCTTGGCTTCTCTGGGGATACAAGGTAGAGAGACTGGGGATCAAACTGCAATAATGGAATCAAGACATCAGTTTTGTAATAATCTAACTAAAAAGTTAGAGGAAAAATGAGATTTTCTTTGTTGTTGTTCACAACTTAGTAAAACACTGCCAAAATAGCCAGTGGCCAGTGCCTACATACATCTTGATACATTTTGTTGTTCAGAGATGACACCAATAGTTTCAAGGTAGATGAAAGCAATCTGGGACGTGGACCATTCTCGATACCTTCAGATCCAAACAAATTAGCACAGTACAACTCATGCTTGTACCCTAGTGTCTTAGCTGGGGTTTCTATTGCTGTGAAGAGACACCATGGCCAAGGCAACTCTTATAAAGGACAACATTTAATTGGGACTGGCTTATAGGTTCAGAAATTCAGTCCATTTATCAAAGTGGGAAGCATGGCAGCATCCAGGCAGGCACGGCACTGGAAGAGGTGAGAGTTTCTACACTTTGTTCTGAAGGCAAAGAGGAAAAGGCTGTCTTTCAGGCAGCTAGGAGGAGGGTCTCAAAACCTACTGCCACAGTGACACACTTCTTCCAATAATGCCACACCTCCGAATAGTGGGCCAAGCATATTCAAACCACCACATCTACCAAAAAGATCCCCAAATTTTTACCCTCTTTATTTTTATTACAATGTCATACTTCCTTTCCTTTTCAGTGGCCATCATTTTTGCTCTAAATTAATCAATTTCCCTTTTTCATTGTTTAGGACACAGGTGTCATCATTGGGCCAAGTCCCCTCAAACCGTTATCACACTGACTAACCCTTGGCACTGCTAATAGGTTCTTATCCTGTTTTCCAGAGGAAATGGACACACTCAAAGATAGTCATTGATCAGGTAATTTCCAGTGCCTGTTTTTCTTCCACAATAAATACTGAAGATTGGTTTTGTGCTAGGCAAGTAGTTTTTATCTTACAGGGAAACTGATTCGGTTTCAATGGGTTTGAGTCTACGTATGTTACTAAGCAGGATGACATTTGGACTTTCATCTAGAAACTCATTTGCCATTTGCTTCCTGTGTCAAACTAGGGTCCAAGGGCTCTTAAGTGAAATCAGAAGTGTGATTCTGCCAGCCATGCATTTCTTAGCAGATAGGAGGAAGTCAAAGAAAGATCCTTTGGTAACTTTCCTTCTTACAGAGTGAAGAATATATTTGCCTCAGAAAGACAGAAGCAAAACTTGGAGAAGCAGTGTAGGATAAATTATTGCTTTTTGTTCTAAATAAATAAGAGCAGTGGGGAAGTAATGGCCATAGAATCTTGTAGCATGGAAAGACACCTTAGATTCTAATTACCTCTCTCTTACTACAACTTTTCACCCTTGCCCAGTGTACTTGCACGCAGAGTTTAAGAGTGTATTAATGAAGTAGGTACAAGACTCACTGAGGGATCAGGTCAAAAGACTTGGGTCTTTGCCCAAGTCTGTGACTAATTTTCCTGGCTGACCTTGAACACCTTCCAGAATATCTATGGACCTTATTTTCTCATACATTGGTAAACATTACATCATCTTGTAGTGTCCTTTCCAGCTATAAAACTCCATGATTCTAGAACTCTGTGGTGTGTCAATACCTTATGTTTGTTTCTCTGTTATTAGCTCATCTGTTCTCTCCTCGGATAGAGTATATTAAATTACTATTTGAACCTGGCTTTCTATTAGGATTGGACATGTCACATATGCTGTGCACATAGACCTTAGGAATTCTAAGATATATGTAATATTACATTCCAAACTCTACTGCACATAGACACTGTAAAACTGGACTTCATGGCTGAAAAAAAAACAGTAGGAGGCTAATAACAATTAGCTTTAGAATACTGTTGGTTTATAAGCCATATCCAATGATTTGCATAAACAATATGGAGCCTACATTATTTTCCCATTATCCACATGAAATAGGAACTCTGGAGAATCATATAAACATCTTTGATTATTCAAGCAATATGTGGATGGCTATCTCATCTGTGGAACTATATTCTTCCAACTTAAACTAGTTTCTATTCACTGGGTCTTCTTGCTCCTCAGTCACACACACACACTGCCCTTAATGTCATCAATTACTGCAGGAAGTAGGTTCACAGAGGAGGAAGCTAACATAGAATTACCCTTTAGAACGAGCTTTATTAGGAGTATGGTAAGCAAGGGTGAGGGACATGAACGGCACAAGGTGAGAGCATTGTAGGCATTGTAACACATTAGAAGACCCAGTCACAAATGAACGCACATAGTATGTACTCACTGAATAGTCTATATTAGCCCAAAAACTTGGAATACCCATAATGTAATGCACAGACCATATGAAGCTCAAGAAGAAGGAAGACCAAAATGTGGATGCTTTAGTCCTTCTTAGAAGGGGGAACAAAATACTCACAGGAGGTAGAGGGTGGTAGGGAATTGGGAGAAAGAGAAAAGAAGAAGGAGGAAAAAGGGGGACAATATCAGGTATGGGAGGAGATGGGGATGATATTAAGAGGATCAGGATATTGAACAGAGGTGTGTAGCAATGGGGGATGGAGAACTAAGGGTTGCCACCAGAAAGTCCCAGATGCCAGGAAAGCAAGAGGTTACTAGGATCCAATGGAGATGAGATTAGTTGAAATGCCCAACAAAGGGGAGGGAGAACCTATAGAGACCATATCCAAGGTTAGGCAAGGCCCCTAGTTAGGGGATGGGTCTACCCACTTATCTCCAAATTTTTAACCCAGAATTGCTCCTGTCTAAAGGAAATACAGGGACAAAGAGTGGAGCAGAGACTGAAGGAAAGGCCATGAGACTGTCCCACCTGGGCATCCATTCCAAACATAGACACCAAACTCAGACACTATTGCTGATGCCAAGAAGTGCCTGCTGATAGGAGCCTGATATATCTGTCCCCTGAGAGGCTCTGCTAGAGCCTGAACAATACTGATGCAGATGCTTGCAGCCAACCATTGGACTAAGCACAGGGACACCAATGGAGGAGTTAGGGGAAGGACTGAAGGAGCTGAAGGGTAACCCCATAGGAAGAACAACAATATCAACCAACCAGAACTCCCAGAGCTACCAGGGACTAAACCACTATCAACCAACTAGAACTCCCAGAGCTACCAGGGACTAAACCACTATCAACCAAACAGAACTCCCAGAGCTACCAGGAACTAAACCACCAACCAAAGAGTACACATGGAGGGACCCATGGCTCCAGCTATGTATGTAGAAGAGGATGGCTTATCAGGCATTAGTGGAAGGAGAGACCCTTGGTCCTGTGAAGGCTTGATGCCCCAGTGTAAGGGAATTCCAGGTTGGTGAGGTGGGAGTGAGTGCGTGGGGGAGCATCCTCATAGAAGTAGGAAAGTTGGATAGGGAGTTTTTGGAGGGGAATCTGGTAAAGGGGATAACATTTGAAATGTAAATAAATAAAATATTCAATAAAAAAAGAACCTGGAAGACAGAGCTTGAAACAAAGGACTAGGAAAGATAGCTATTACATATAGATAGATGGGGTGATAGCTCAAAGTAGAGGGTCACTTCAGAGAACTCCTCTGAACAAAGATTTTTCTGACTTTTATGAGTTTGCAGGGGTTCATGGGAAGTCCTATACCATGTGTTATTAAGTCTAGCATAGGCTGCATGCCAAGATATCAGGTCCTAGACAGGACCATTAGTTTAGTCTGCAGCTGCAAATGAGAAAGAGATAGATAGATATATAGATATATATATATAGATAGATAGATAGATGATAGATAGATAGATAGATAGATAGATAGATAGATGATAGATAGATAGATAGATAGATAGATAGATAGATAGATAGATAGATATAGAGAGATAGATGATAGATAGATAGATAGATAGATAGATAGATAGATAGATAGATAGATATAGAGATAAAGAGATGATGGATTGATTGAGAGATAGAAGATAGGTAGGTAGGTAGGTAGATAGATAGATAGATAGATAGATAGATATAGAGAGATAGATGATAGATAGATAGATAGATAGATAGATAGATAGATAGATAGATAATGAGTGGAGAGATAGCTGAGGGGTGGATGGGTAGATAGATTGATAGATGGATGGATAGATAGAGATAGAAAGATGATGGATGGGTAGAGAGATAGATGATAGATAGATAGATAGATAGATAGATAGATAGATATAGAGATAGATGATAGATAGATAGATAGATAGATAGATAATGAGTGGAGAGATAGCTGAGGGGTGGATGGGTAGATAGATTGATAGATTGATGGATGGATAGATAGAGATAGAAAGATGATGGATGGGTAAGAGATAGATGATAGATAGATAGATAGATAGATAGATAGATAGATAGATAGATAGAGATAGATGATAGATAGATAGATAGATAGATAGATAGATAGATAGATAGATAGATAGATAGATAGATAGATAGATAATGAGTGGAGATGGATAGATAGATAGATAGATAGATAGATAGATAGATAGATAGATAGATAGATAGATAGATAGATAGATAGAGTGTCACAGACTACCTTCTGAGAGAGAAGAGCAGCTAGAGTGGCTGTGATCTAACTGTAGCAATTTAAATATAAGAAGGAAAGCTTGAAGGGAGACAGACATTGTATTTTCACATTAGTTTGTATCTGGTGGTGAGTGGAGAAACCTAAAGAGTTTGCACTGGTCATCAAATATTTTTTAAACACATTTTGAAAAACAAAAAGCAAAAACCAAGGCAGGTCCTCACCATATAGAGCTCACCAACCTCAAACTCTTGCTCCTCCTGCCTCTGCCTTCCAACTGCTGAGATTATAGGCCTGTGTTATCACACTTAGCCCAAATACTCTTCAATGAAATGACATGCATCACTGTGATATGGAAACAGGAGTGGAGAAAGGCATCAGGCTTCACATGAGACAGAATATCCCCCAGGCTTTGGTTTGAATGGGAAATATTCTCCCAGAGGCTCATGGGTTGAACACTTGGTCCTGGCCTGGTGGTGATGTTTGGGAGGTTGTGGAGCCTTTAGGAGGTGAACCCTTGCTAAAAGAGGTATGTCACTGAACTGAGCCTGAAATTACAAGAGTATAGCCTGCTCTCACTTCCTGTTTTCTTCCTGCTCTCTTACTCGTGGTCAGCGTTATGACCCTGTTGCCACACCTTCCCCACTATGAGGGACTGTATTTCTCTAGAATTGCAAGCCAGAATAAGCCCTTCCTCCCTGTCCTGGTTGGGTTTGTTGTCAACCTGGCACATTTTAGAGTTATCTGAGAAGGGGGAACCCCAATTGAGAAAATGCCTATAAATGTTTGGCCTGTAGGCAAGCTTATGGTGCATTTTCTTAATTAGATATGAGAAGGCCTAGTCCACTGTGGATAGTGGTCCCCTGAGAAAGGGTGCCTAGGGTGAATAAAAAAAGAAGACTGAGCAAGCTTCAGGGAATGAGCCAGTAAGCAGGTTGCTCCATGGCTTCTGTTTCATTTCCTGCCTTGATTTCTGGCCCTGACTTCCTTTGATAATGGACTATGATATGGAACTGGGGGTTGAAATAAACCCTTTCTTCTCTAAGTTGTTTTTGGTCACAGTGTTTTATCATAGCAATACAATGCTAAGACAAGCCTGTAGCAAAAAGACTAGAAACCCCTCTCTCGATAAAGTCTCCTTGTAAAAAACAACATGTCTTACAAAGGCTTTGTGAATTCCAAAAGCAGGAGAATGTGGGTGCTGTGTAAATAAGCTATAAAGGATCATGACCTGAGGGGGCAAGGAGTTTTTTGAACCTATGTCCTGTTCCATTCTCAGGAGTACCATTTTTTCTTCTTTATGAAACTGTCTCTATTACTATAACTACTCGTGTATTCCTTCTTTGAATCTTTATTTTGCTACCAAGAAGCCTAGAAATCTCAGATGATCTCTAGACTCAGGTCTGAATCAGCAGATGCACTACTGGGGGTGCTCTACCTGGTATGATATCTCTGTCGCAAATGAAAACTAAGAAGTGTAAAGCATGTGATGTGGACAATGTGTAGTCAGGGGGCCCCATGGACTCTGTCAACAAGCAGTGAAAGAAGATGTGCAGAACTAGCCCCAATCATACTCAGCGAGAGCTGCAGGACAAGGACAATGGCTGAACACCTGGAGAGGCACAGTGGGAGGTCAGACGACCTAACTGCCCTGCCACTCTCCTCCCTCCACAGACACAGCCCCGCCTGCCCGGCAGACACACTAACATCTGCTTTCCCCTGTTGAAGGAAAACACACCACTAATCTTTCTTTAGGAGTTTCATTAAAGTTACAGATTGTAAAGGGGACTGACTGGTGAGACAGCTTCATGGGTAAGCCAAGCCTGACAACCCAAGTTTCAGCCCCAGACCTATGTGTTAGAGAACTGTCTTCAACACATTGTCTGCTTCTCTTTACCCATACTCACATGCACACACACACACACACACACACACACACACACACAAGAACACATACATGCATGTGTGTGCACACATGAATATTTAAAAGAAAAAAAGAGAATAAACATGCGTATGAAATCTCTTTCCTAATCATGGAGGGGGGAGTGAAGCTGCATGGAAAATTAAAAAAAAAAAACCCTCCACACGAGTCACTCTAAATAATGTGACCTTGCTACTAGGCATCAGTTTAGCACAGGGTCAGTCTTCTCTCTCTCTCTCTCTCTCTCTCTCTCTCTCTCTCTCTCTCTCTCTCTCTCTCTCTCTCTCTCCCTCTCTCTCTCTCTCAGATGGAATTTTTCCAGAAGATTGATTTTCTGCAAGAAGAGTCAAAAAGACAACACACCAAGCTAGGAGGAGGCAAGAAGAGCCTTTAAGACTGTCATTTGCACTAAATTGGTCACAAGGAAGCAAATGTTGCTTTAAAAGCTTTTTGAAGAGCGTCTCAGCCCAGCTCGCTCAGAGATGGAGATAATCGCCTCCAGCTGACCTCTAATTACCTAGTTTGGATTGGAGCCACACCGATTATGTGCCGCCAAATGGATTTCACTGGAATTCAGATTTTCTAAAAATAAAACAGCCAACAAGCCAGAGCGAGTACCAGTCTCCTTGGATGATTCATCCCAAAGGCTAAACTTAGCAAGACTGTGATGTCCGATTGCCAGAGCACTTGCTGTCTTGTTCTCACGGGTAGGAAATGTTGTCTTCTTCTAACATCCTTGAAAATCGGCCATTCTGTCAAAAGCCACATGCAGACAGAACGATGGCTTTCGGGGAGCAAACCTGGCCCTCTAGCTGGGGGCTACTGCCATGGTAACAGCAAGTGGTACCCATGGCAGATGAGATGGCTCCATGACTGAGCCAGAATGGAAAAACACAGTATCACTAACTCACAAACGACTGTTACCCAGTGGACAGATGACAGCTCTCACGAAACTGCCACTGTGAGTAAAGACTATAAATATCACAGAAACTGCGAGGGAAGGTTATGCTGTAGGAGACTCAGTCCTTACTCAAGGTCCTTGCCTCAGTGATAATTAAAAGGTCAAAGTGGACTGGAGGAAAGTAAAAGATTGATAACTAGCTAACAACTCTGTTTTATCTGCTGGGTGAAGGAGAACAATTTACCTAACATCTCTGAGCCTCTTCCATCAGCAAAATACAGAAAAAGAATTGTGAGAGTCATAGTGCCATTCTTTTTCATTAATTAATATATTTACTTCACATCCTGATTGATGGCCCTCCCAGTGCCCCCCCCCCCACAGTTCCTCCCCAACCCTCCCTCCTTCAACAGGGTGGAGGCTCCCCCTGGATGTCCACCCACCCTGGCACATCAAGTCTTTGCAGGACTAGACAGATAAGGCAGCCCAGTTAGGGGAATGGGATCTATAGACAGGCAACAGATTTAGGGAAAGTCCCAGCCCCAGTTATTGGGAGAACTGCATGAATACTGAGTTGTACGTCTACTACATATGTGTGAGGGGTCTAGGACCAGCCCATGCTTGCTCTTTGGTTGGGGGTTCATTCTCTGAGAGCCCAAAAGTATCCAGGTTAGCATAGTGCCACTGTTAAATGAAAATGTTTTTGTTGTTGCTGTTGTTGTTGTTTTGGAACTGGAGTAAATATTTGTTTGTAGCTAGACAGCACAAACACTTACTGGAGGCTTGGAGCATCTTGTGTTTAAACTGCTGGTGACTACCTTCCCCTATATTCACTTCCTCTCGATTCTTCCTCGGCATGCCCAGTATAGATGCCTTGGGGGCTTTTAAAGAGAATAGCTAGGAAAATAGTAATGTTCATCCTAGAGCAAGGTGAGAGAAGCATGATAGATAGAGGCAACATAACTAAGTGGTGTCTATAATGGAGTTTCCCAAATGTCAACTGCCACCCTTTTGTCCCTGTCCCCACATGATACCTGGCCAAGTAAAGGGAAATGAACATATTAGATGAACAGGTGTCTGGTTAGAGATGAGGGGAGAAGGGCTTGGTACACTGCCATTCCGTTAATTGAACAAAACACATCTTACCTGCACTCGTTGACCTAGATACCTCTCTCCTATGACGGCTACCTTCCATGCATAATTACACTTTGCCTTTGAGCTGAGGTTGAGGCCAGCAGCCACTGGCTCTACCACAAGATCTGAGCTGACGTCTACAAAACAAAGATAAAGAAGGAGGATGACAAGGGAGAGCGAGCAAGAGAGAGAAAGAGAGAGATCTAAAACAGTGGTTATAAACTTTTCTAATGCTGTGACCCTTTAAAACAGTTTCTCATATTGTGGTGACCCCCCCCACATAATTATTTTCATTACTACTTAATAAGTGTAATGTTGCTACTGTCATGAATTGTAATGTAAATATCTGTGTTTCCCAATGGTCTTAGGTGACCCCTTTGAAAATGTGGGTTGATCCCTGAAGGGTCATGACCCACGGGGTGAAAACCGCTGTTGTAGAATGAAGAATGTGAGTACATGTTTTCTGATTCTTGTGAATAAGCCAAAAGTATTTGTGTCCTATCCTTTTGTCAATTTCTGTATAAGAGGAGTAACAGATATCCCAGTAATTGTCTAAGGTGTCAGGAGCTCTATATCTCAGTGGTAGAGCTCTTATCTGGCTTGTCTTAGTCCCTTGGTTTGATCTTCAGAATTGCAAAACAAGAACAACAAAAACAACCACATGCACACACACACATACAGATACACACGCACACACATGCACACACACACACACACACACACACACACACACACACACACACACACTAGGGATGAGTTTTTCAAATGGTGTAGCCATGACCGAGGCTTTCAATTTCTACAGAGATGAGTTTTGAATTGGAAATGGTTTTCTTTTACTTTAGACATCTTTATGTTTGACATCCCAAACAGTCAGGTTTTAAAAAATTATAAAGTTTTGAAACTAGTTGTGTGTAGAATAGAGAAAATACAATTTAACGAGATAATATAAAGCTGAAAAATGAAATTATATTTACTGTCCAAACAGCAGATATTCATGAGCAAATAAATAAACCCTGAATGACATAGGGTAAGATATTTCACCTTTCTAGGCCTCAGCTGCAACATCTGTTTGAAGGAGTTAGTATCTTAGCTGCCACATCTGTATGAAGGGGTTAATATCTCAGCTCCAATGCCTGTATGGAGAGACTAGTAATATTTGGTGCACTGACTTGTCTCCAAGAGCTTTGATATAAACAATAGAAGATTTCAGAATATACTGTTTTCAAGAACAAAGGCCAAATTTTGTAATTCTTTTTTTATTGTCCTGTCCTGCCTTTCCAAAGAGGATGGAGCACCTCAGCCTGTTCTCTTTTGATATTTTTTCCCTATTGTGACCTGCTTCTAATAGGCTGTGGAGAATGCTGTTTGTTTGTTTTTTTGTTTTGTTTTTTTTTTAATCAAACTCTTCTCAGAGGGCTCTGAGCGATAAACCAAAAGTTGTATGACCTTCCAGCCATGATAATGGCTTGAAGAAAGGCCATTGTAGGAAGCAGAGCAAATAGTGGCACGATCCTAAGAGTCATGAGAGATGTCAAGGACATTCTCTTTAATGCCATTGTGTGCTGTCTCTGCTTTAGCAGACGTTTATCCCTCTAATAGAGTAAGTGAATGATTCCACAAGATAGAACTTCACACTGGAGTGTCCAGGAAGCTACGGAATTCACAAGACAGAACACAAATAAAAAAGCCCTACTGCTGCTCTGATACGACAATGTCATTTACTATAACATTCCCATTGAAAACAACCGAGACACACACACATTTGTGGCAATCCCCTGTAGGGAAAACAGCAAGTACACTGCTCGGGTAAGAAATGTTGAATGAAAATTCATTTTAATTGATCTTCATACCCCGCCTTATTAACTAGAAAGCTGTGCTAGATTTCTTTCTTTCTTTCTTCCTTTTTCTTTTCTTTTCTTTTCTCTTCTCTTCTCTTCTCTTCTCTTCTCTTCTCTTCTCTTCTCTTCTCTTCTTTTCTTTTCTTTTTTTTCTTTTTCTTTTTGATTTTTTTTATTAGATATTTTCTTTATTTATATTTTAAATGCTATCCTGGAAGTTCCCTATACCCTCCCCCCCCCACCCTGCTCCCCTACCCGCCCACTCCCACTTATTGGCCCTGGTGTTCTCCTGTATTGGGGCATATAAAGTTTGCAATACCAAGGGGCCTCTCTTCCCAGTGATGGCCGACTAGGCCATCTTCTGCTATATATGCACCTAGAGACACGTGCTCTGGGGGTACTGGTTAGTTAATATTGTTGTTCCACCTACAGGGTTGCAGACACCTTCAGCTCCTTGGGTGCTTTCTCTACCTTCTCCATTGGGTACCCTATGTTCCATCTTATAGATGACTGTGAGCATCCACTTCTGTATTTGCCAGGCACTGGCAAATTTTGTTCCCTATTCTAAGGAGAAATGAAGTATCCACCCATTGGTCTTCCCTCTTATTGATTTTGTTGTGTTTTGCAAATTGTACCTTGGGTGTTCTATGTTTCTGGGCTAATATCCACTTAACAGTGAGTGCATATCTAATGAATTCTTTTGTGATTGAGTTACCTCACTAAGGATGATATCCTCCAGATATATCCATTTGTCCAAGAATTTCATAAGTTCATTGTTTTTAAAAGCTGAGTAGTACTCCATTGTGTAAATGTACAACTTTTTCTGTATCCATTCCTCTGTTGAGGGACATCTGGGTTCTTTCCAGCTCTGGTTATTATAAATGAGGCTGCTATGAACATAGGGGAGCATATGTTCATATCACCAGTTGGAACATCTTCTGGGTATATGCCCAGGAGAGGTATTGCTGGATCTTCCGGTAGTACTATGTCCAACTTACTGAGGAAACACCAGACTGACTTCCAGAGTGGTTGTACCAGTTTACAATCCCACCAGCAATGGAGAAGTGTTCCTCTTTCTCCACATCCTTACCAGCATCTGCTGTCACCTGAGTTTTTGTTCTTAGCCATTCTGAATGGTGTGAGGTGGAATCTCAGGGTTGTTTTAATTTGCATTTCCCTGATGATTAAGGATGTTGAACATTTTTTCAGGTGTTTCTCAGCCATTTGGAATTCCTCAGTTGAGAACTCTTTGTTTAGCTCTGTACCCCATTTTTAATGGGGTTATTTGAATTTCTGGAGTCCAGCTTCTTCAGCTCTTTGTACATATTGGATATTGGTCCTCTATCAGATTTAGGATTGGTAAAAAATCCTTTCCCAATCTGTTGGTGGCCTTTTTGTCTTATTGACAATGTCTTTTGCCTTACAGAAGCTTTGCAATTTTATGAGGTCCCATTTGTCAATTCTTGGTCTTACAGGACAAGCCATTGCTGTTCAGTTTAGGAATTTTTCCCCTGTGCCCATATCTTTGAGAATTTTCCCCACTTTCTCCTCTACTAATTTCAGTGTCTCTGGTTTTATATGGAGGTCTTTGATCCAATTAGAGTTGAGCTTTGTACAAGGAGATAAGAATGCATCAATTCGAATTCTTCTACATGATAACCACCAGTTGTGCCAGCACCATTTGTTGAAAATGCTGTCTTTTTTCCACTGGATGGTTTTAGCTTCCTTGTCAAAGATCAAGTGACCATAAGAGTGTGGATTCATTTCTGCGTCTTCAGTTCTATTCCATTGGTCTACTTGTCTGTCGCTCTACCAGTACCATGCAATTTTTATCACAATTTCTCTGTAGTAAAGCTTTAGGTCAGGCATCGTGATTCCACCACAGGTTCTTTTATTGTTAAGAATAGTTTTTGCTATTCTAGGTTTTTATTATTCCAGATGAATTTGCAAATTGCCCTTTCTAACTCAGTGAAGAATTGAGTTGAAATTTTGATGGGGATTGCATTGAATCTGTAGGTTGCTTTTGGCAGGATAGCCATTTTTACTATATTGATCCTGCCAATCCATGAGCTTGGGAGATCTTTCCATCATCTGAGATCTTCTTCAACTTCTTTCTTCAGAGACTTGAAGTTCTTATCATACAGACCTTTCACTTCCTTAGTTAGAGTCACACCAAGATATTTTATATTATTTGTGACTATTGTGAAGGGTGTTGTTTCCCTAATTTTTTTCTCAGTCCATTTATCCTTTGTGTAGAGAAAGGTAATTCATTTGTTTGACTTAATTTTATATCCAGCTACTTCACTGAAGCTGTTTATCAGGTTTAAGAGTTCTCTAGTGGAATTTTTGGGATCACATATACATACGATCATCTGCAAATAGAGATATTTTGACTTCTTCCTTTCCAATTTGTATCTCCTTGATCTCCTTTCGTTGTCGAATTGCTCTGGCTAGGACTTCAAGTACTATATTGAATAGGTAGGGAGAAAGTGGGCAGCCTTATCTAGTCCCTGATTTTAGTGGGGTTGCTTCAAGTTTCTCTCCATTTAGTTTAATGTAGGCTACTTGTTTGCTGTATATTGCTTTTATCATGTTTAGGTATGGGCCTTGAATTCCTGATCTTTCCAAGACTTTTATCTTGAAGGGATGTTGGATTTTGTCAAATGCTTTCTCAGCATCTAACAAGATGATCATGTGGTTTTTGTCTTTGAGTTTGTTTATATACTGGTTTAAGTTGATGGATTTCTGTATATAATACCATCCCTGCATCCCTGGGATGAATCCTACTTGGTCATGATGGATGATCGTTTTGATGTGTTCTTGGATTCAGTTTTCGGGGATTTTATTGAGTATTTTTGCATCGATATTCATACGGGAAATTGGTCTGAAGTTTTCTTTCTTGTTGGATCTTTGTGTGGATTAGGTATCAGAGTAATTGTGGCTTCATAGAATGAATTGGGTAGAGTATGTTTTGTATTGATTTTGTGGAATAGTTTGAGGAGAGACGGAATTAGGACTTCTTTGAAGGTCTAATAGAACTCTGCACTAAACCCATCTGATCCTGTTTGGTTTTTTTGTTTGGTTGGTTGGTTGGTTTTTTTTTTGTTTGTTTGTTTTTGTTTTTTGGTTGGGAGACTATTAATGACTGCTTCTATTTGTTTAGGGAAAATGAGACTGTTTATATCGTTAATCTGATCCTGATTTAACTTTGGTACCTGGTATCTGTCTAGGAAGTTGTCCATTTCATCCAAGTTTTCTAGTTTTGTTGAGTATAGTCTTTTGTAGTAGGATCTGATGAGGTTTTGGATTTCCTCAGGTTCTGTTGTTATGTCTCCTTTTTAATTTTTTATTTTGTTAATTAGGATACTGTCCCTGTGCCCTCTAGTTAGTCTGGCTAAGCGTTTATCTATCTTGTTGATTTTCTCAAAGAACAAGCTCCTGGTTTGGTTGATTCTTTGAATAGTTCTTTTTGCTTCCACTTGATTGATTTCAGCCCTGAGTTTGATTATTTTCTGCCATCTACTCCTCTTGGGTGAATTTGCTTCCTTTAGTTCTAGAGCCTTTAGGTGCTATCAGGCTGCTAGTGTATGTTCTCTCTAGTTTCTTTTTGAAGGCACTCAGGGCTATGAATTTTTCTCTTAGGACTGCCTTCATTGTGTCCCATAAGTTTGGGTATGTTGTGGCTTCATTTTCATTAAACTCTAAAAAGTCTTTACTTTTTTTCTTTATTTCATCCTTGACCAAGGAATCGTTGAGTAGAGTGTTGTTCAGTTTCCATGTGAATGTTGGCTTTCTATTATTTATATTGTTATTGAAGATCAGCCTTAGTCCATGGTGATCAGATAGGATGCATGGGATAATTTCAATATCTTTGTATCTGTGGAGGCCTGTTTTTGACCAATTATGTGGTCAATAACAGAGGAGGTACCATGTGGCACTGAGAAGAAGGTATATCCTTTTGTTTTAGGATAAAATGTTCTGTAGATATCTATTAGATTGATTTGGTTCATAACTTCTGTTAGTGTCCATGTGTCTCTGTTTAGTTTCTGTTTCCAGGATCTGTCCATTGCTGAGAGTGGGGTATTGAAGTCTTCCACTATTATTGTGTGCAGTGCAATGTGAGCTTTGAGCTTTACTAAAGTTTCTTTAATGAATATGGCTGCCCTTGTATTTAAAGCATAGATATTCAGAATTGAGAATCCATCTTGGTAGATTTTACCTTTGATGTGTATGAAGTATCCCTCCTTGTCTTTTTTGATAACTTGGGGTTGGAAGTCAATTTTATTCAATATTAGAATGGCTACTCCAGCTTGTTTCTTCAGACCATTTGCTTGGAAAATTGTTTTCCATCCTTTCACTCTGAAGTAGTGTCTGTCTTTTTCCCTGCGGTGGGTTTCCTGTAAGCAGCAAAATGTTGGGTCCTGTTTTTGTAGCCAGTCTGTTAGTCTATGTCTTTTTATTGGGGAATTGAGTCCATTGATGTTAAGAGAAATTAAAGAAAAGTAATTATTGCTTCCTGTTATTTTTGTTGTTAAAGTTGGGATTCTGTTCTTGTGACTGTCTTCTTTTAGGTTTGTTGAAGGATTACTTTCTTGATTTTTCTAGGGTGTAGTTTCCCTCCTTGTGTTACTGTTTTCCCTCTATTATCCTTTGAAAGGCTGGATTCATGGAAAGATATGTGAATTTGGTTTTATCATGGAATACTTTGGTTTCTCCATCTATGGTAATTGAGAGTTTTGCTGGATATTATAGCCTGGGCTGGCATTTGTGTTGTCTTAGGGTCTGCATAACATCTGTCCAGGATCTTCTGGCTTTCATAGTCTCTGGTGAGAAGTCTGGTGTAATTCTAATAGGCCTGTCTTTATATGTTACTTGATCTTTTCCCCTTACTGCTTTTAATATTCTATCGTTATTTAGTGCATTTGTTGTTCTGATTATTATGTCGGGAGGAATTTCTTTTCTGGTCCAGTCTATTTGGAGTTCTGTAGGCTTCCTGTATGTTCATGGGCATCTCTTTCTTTAGGTTTGGGAAGTTTTCTTCTATAATTTTGTTGAAGATATTTCCTGGCCCCTTAAGCTGAAAATCTTCATCCTCATCTACTCCTATTATCAGTAGGTTTGGTCTTCTCATTGTGTCCTGGATTTCCTGGATGTTTTGAGTTAGGATCTTTTTACATTTTGCATTTTCTTTGATTGTTGTGCCGATGTTCTCTATGGAATGTTCTGCACCTGAGATTCTCTCTTCCATCTCTTGTATTCTGTTGTTGATCTATGGTTCCTGATTTCTTTCCTAGGGTTTCTATCTCCAGAGTTCTCTCACTTTGGGTTTTCTTTATTGTTTCTACTTCCCTTTTTAAGTCTTGGATGGTTTTGTTCAATTCCATCACCTGTTTGGTTGTTTTTTTCCTGTAACTCTCTAAGTGATTTTTGTGTTTCCCCTTTAAGGGCTTCTACCTCTTTAGCACTCTTCTCCTGTATTTCTTTAAGTGAGTTATTAATGCCCTTCTTGATGTCTTCTAACAGCATCATGAGATATGATTTTAAATCTGAGTCTTGCTTTTTGGGTGTGTTGGGGTATCCAGGACTGGCTGAGGTGGGAGTGCTGGGTTCTGATGATGGTGAGTGGTCTTGGTTTCTGTTAGTAAGATTCTTACATTTGCCTTTCACCATCTAGTAATCTCTGGAATTAGTTGTTATAGTTGTCTCTATTGGAGCTTGTTCCTCCTGTGATTCTGTTAGCCTCTGTCAGCAGTCTTGGGAGTCCAGCTCTCTCCTGAGTCTCAATGGTCAGAGTACTCTCTGCAGGCAAGCTCTCCTCTTGCAGGGAAGGTGCACAGAGGTCTTCCTTTCAGACCTGGCTCCTGGCTGATGGTGAAGGCCCGAAACAAGGCCTGTCCCAGAAGATGTGTTGCCTCTGCAGTCAGCGTGCTCACCTGCACAGACTGGTCTCCGGGGGATGTTGGACACAAGATGGCTCTCTCAGCTGCTCTGGTGGTCAAAGCCCTCTGGACGGACACTTCTCCTCTGGCAGGGAAGGAGCCCAGATGTCTGGAGCCCAAAACAGGGTCTGTCCCAGAAGTTGTGTTGCTTCTGCCTGTCCCAGATGATGTGTCGCTTCTGCAGTCCGCACTCTCATCTGGGCAGATTGGTCTCTGAGGGATCCGGGCCCCAAGACCTGTGCGGGATTTTTATTGAATATGATCATACTAGAAAATTTCTCAGACTTTAGTGTGCAGAATAGTCATTGCTATAGTTGTACTATGTTTTGACTAAGGAACCGTGGTTTCCAATGTTTTACTGTGACGCATTGTTGAAACTTGTGCTTTTATGGAAAGTCATTAGGGCATGAGGAGAGGAGCTACAATTATCAGGAAGCTATACTGATAGAGATCTTGTGGGAAAGAATGAGTCGCATAAGCAAAAAGCAAGTCCATCCCTTTTATAGGGGGGCATTTTTCTTCCTCCTTCAATATTATGACACAGTCAAGGGGAAGGTCCCTTGATTTAGAGTTTTGCAGACTAAAAAGAAATCATGATTCAAGTAAAAATGGGTAAGACTGTTGACTTTGTACATCATTTGTCATTAGCGTCTTGTTCCAGCATTACAGGCCTAGATAGGCATGGCACTGCAGGTATAAACATAGACATTATCTGTGTTAAGGAAAAGAGAGCTGCAGCATAGATTGCTTCTGTACATTCAACATCAAATGCAAGATGCTTCCCATGGATTAAAAAGAACCAGGAAGCAATGCAGCTGGCATCCCTCCTCAAAGACCTGCAGTGGAAATCCCTGGTCATCTAGGGCTCAGTGATTACTAAGAACTTTCCCTGAGGATCATCTCAACATTTAGAAGGCATATGCCTCAGAGTAGGATATAAATGTTGATTTCTCCTTTAACTGATCCTAGCAGATAGCCAAGGCTTTCTTTTAGTATTTTATAATGTTTATTTCATTGTGTGTGTGTGTGTGTGTGTGTGTGTGTGTGTGTGTGTGTGTGTGTGTGTTGGCCTCATGGAGGCCATAAGAGGCCATAAGATCCCCTAGAGTAGGAGAGGTGGAGTGCTGCCCAATATGGGTACAGGGAACTCTGGTCCTTTGTAAGTAAAGTATGTAGTTTTAACTGCCAAGCCATCTCTTTAGCCCTTTTTATTAAATGTGTGTGTGTGTGTGTGTGTGTGTGTGTGTGTGTGTGCGTGTGTATTTGTGTGTGTGTATATATATATATATATATATGTATATATATATATATATATATATATAATGATTGTGTGTGTATGTGTGATGTGTGTGTGTGTTTGTGTGTGTATACATCCTTGCCACAGTCCATGTGTGAAAGTCACAAGACAATTAGCTGTAGTAGGTTTTATCCTTTTACCAGAATCTAAATCAAGCTGTCAAATCTGGTGTTCCAGAAATCTAATTCAAGTTGTCAAATTTAGTGGCAAGGACCTTCACCTGCTGGATCATTTCACAGGGCCCCCATTTCTTCCATTTAGTTAAGTGCATTGAATTTTGATGTATGCCTTTACTTTATTTTGGGTCTTCTGCTGTTGATTTTTTTTAATGCTGTATTTTAATGAAGTACTCTATCTTAGAATCATGATTTAAGTAATATACATATACACACATATATATAATACATATATTTATATATAATATAATAGTATAATATATTATATTAAGTAATATACATCAGTGTTTAATAGGTCATTTAGTTTTATTTGTCATTTATTATTATTTCAAGGTGTGTGTGAGAGAGAGGAGGGGAGGGGGAGAGAGAGAGAGTGCTCGCTAAATGGTAGGCATGTGTATACAAGTGTGTGTGCATGTGTATGAATGTGGAAGTCAGAGGTCAACCACAGGCAAGTATAACTTTTTAAAAAATAATAATCAGGACCTCTGATTGGATTGACAGTCACCTATTAGCTGAGGCTGTGGGCCAGTGAGCTTTGAAGACCCTCCTGTTTTCCTTGCACATTGCTGGATTACCAGCTCACATCACCATGGCTATCTTTTTATATGAATTCTGGGTCTCTAAGTCAGGTCTTCCTATTTGCAGGGTAAGCAAGCCTTTGCAATGGAGATGTCACCCTTGATTCAAGTTTTGTGACACTGATAAACATAAAAAGTCACATCTTCATAGAAAATTTCATTTAAAAGAATACCCACACCCTTGATTTAAAAAGAAGAGTGATCCCCAAATTCACTGTGGTATTTTGTATGCTATAAAGTATGAGAGTATTATTCAAAGCTTAAGATAAATAAAATACCAACACACCACTGACCAGCAGTCAGGGTTCGTTTGCAATGAACGGTTGGATGAGCTGACATTAGATGACCTTTCCAACTGGCCATCTACAGCCCATGAGCTTTTCTCAGAGTGTCAAAAACCGATTAATCAAAAGCACTAAGAAAATAAGAGAGAAAACTTGCTGCAAGTTCTCACTGTTTGCTAACCTAAAGAAAACAATCTCACACTGGGCAAAATTAGCAGTTCCTTCATAGGACTAGCATGAGCAGTAAATTTGGAGGTCTTACAAATCTATAGGGCAAACTGAAGATACCGGAGCTAATCACCATCAGTGTACCAGTAAGACATATGTACTCTAGTCTCTGAATTATACTTTGAAAGTTCAAGGAAGAGACAGGAAACAAAAACAAAAAAACCAACAACAACAACCGAACAAAAAACAAAAATATTCCTTACCTGGGACACATGAGACAAGAAAACAGGACTTACAAGGTGTTGGTATCAGGACCTCCAAAACCCATGACATCACATAGGCGGACCCACACACCTGTTGCCAAGGCAACAGCCACCATATTCCCAGAATCCACTTGGCTCACCTCCCACCTTTACCTGTGATTACAACATCATCCATATATAAAGAAAGGCCCCCCTGACCCCCCCCCCCGCTCTCTCTCTCTCTCTCTCCTTTCCCCCTTCTCTTTCTGCTGCCACCTTGGCCCTCTCTCTCTCTCTCTCTTTCTCAATAAACCTCAAGTGGAACTGTTTGGCTTGGAGAGGTCCTTCTGAAACTGTTTGAAGGCCAAGATCATTCCACAGGGGACTTCCAGGTTTAACCTGAAGGTCAACCAGCTTCACCTACACTTTTTGTACTTTGAATTTTTCTACCTTCTCCCACCCCAGTTTATTTTCCTGACCTTTTTTTTTTTCTTTCAACTAGCTCTCGACTGAGTCCCTACTGGGAGCCATGAGCTGCACTAGATTGGGATTTATAAAGAAAGAAGAAATAAACGTTCTCTTAACTCCGGGAGAAGTCACATCAGCAAACACTCTCCCCTTGAATCTTTATAAAGAGATGTGCATTGTTTTCAGAGTCACAAATAAAGCCATTTGTACTTATAGAGGCTATAAAACATACTCAATTATCTTAGCTAGGGAGGCAGGTGAAGCTAACCTCAGGGCAGGGCACTCGGCTTTCCCACTGGGCCTCGGCTTTGGGAGCCCTCTCTCTTCGGCCACCCTTCTTCAATAATGCTTCCCAGTATTTCTTCTATTTTCAAATTCCTAACAACCTTCCTTCACCTTTCCCTTAGGAGAGCATTAATTGTAATTGATAAAATCCAATTGAAGGCCAAAAGTTTTGCAAGAAGAATAAGGTGTGTTTGTCCACATTTCCACAGAAGGTCGTGAAACCCAGACCTTACAGGGACACAGAGACCATCATCCCTGTTCTTTAGGAGACTGATGTAATTTTTCCCCTCAGGTTTCTCTGATCTTCATGAAGTTTGGCAGTACTGGGATAAGACCTTATTTCCTAGCTTGATGCTCTCCCATCTTCTGATACCTTCTCTGACCACATTTTGAAAAACTGAAACTGAACTGGGATATAATGAGAAAGAATGATAGAAGGAAAGGAGGAAAGAGGGGGTCAGGAAGCGGGCAAGAGAATATTCGGGGCGCATTCTGCATGTGTGTGTGCATGTGCGTGTGTGTGTGTGTATGTAACATGAAACTTTGCTAACACAGTTGTTATTTGTTGACATAAAAGGCAAGTTGAAACCCATGGAGAATGAAAAGAGAATTGGGGGAGGAGCACAGTCAATAACCCAGAAAAACCCAAATTTTGCTGTCAGGAGTAATAAATGCTTTGCAACGCTACTCAAGGAGTCTTGTTTCACAGACTCCTTTTTATTTTATTATTTTACTTTATTTTATTTTTTGAAAGGGGACATGGAAGATGTTATAATTAATTGGTCAACAAAGCAGCATGTTTTTTTAATGTGTCAGTGCTCTCACATTTGTGTTAAGAAAGTATTAGAGCATGCAGGACCTTTGGGCCCTACACAGAGATGACAGGAAATCTAGAACCTACACCCAGACTGCCTGGGGACACCTTCTCTACCCAAAGAAAGAGTGATTTCTGTTGCATTCCTTCAGCCCTGTGTGTCCTGCTTTCTCTACTTCCTGCACGCACCACAGGTCACATATAACGTTGACTGTATCCTTGTAGTGCAAAACCTCTCATTCCTCCCAAGAAATCTTTAAAAATAGACTGTAAATGGGGCGAAAAGCAAATCTTCGAAACTCGGTGGAAAGGGTTCTAACACTTTTTATTTATTCATAAACAGCAAAAAGCAAATAAATGGCGAAATGGGCCCACACGTGTATACACACAAACTCCACACTAACCTTTCCAGTATGGCCGCCATGGTTTGAGGTAAACCTACTCAATGTTCCTTGCTTCTGGATCCTCTGGAGCTGAGCTGAGCTGAGCTGAGCTGAGCTGAGCTGAGCTGAGCTGAGCTGAGCTGAGCTGAGAGCAGAGGTCCAGGCTTGTGGTCTGCATGGAGACTGCGGATGATGGGATGACGTTGTCTCCATTTGGGCTTTGGGAATTGAGCGATTTTGCTGGGCCAGACCAGAGTTTTTAAGCTAAAGTCAGCCACTTACAACTCGGGCGGTCCACACATTACTTTAAGTGCTTCTTTGTCACTACACACACTCTCTATGGCCTGGTTTTCATAGTTATCTAGGGCTGTTGCCTAGCACGGTTCATGGCGTTGCCCCACCATGGGCTTAGGCAGTGGACATGAGTTGTTCTTTATCACTCACACCCACTCTCCATGGTTTAGTTTTCATGGCTATCTGGAGCCTGGGGAAGTGCAGCCCCGGGGAGCTCAGGGCTGAGGCAGGGGGCAGCTTTTACAGCATCTGGAAAAATGCCTTCTGAGGCCATGTGTCTACCAGGGCTGAAGTATCTTGTGTAGGACCTTCATTGTACTGATTGCAGAGATATAAATAAGTCTCTTACCTGTAGGATGGCTTTGACTCAAGACCCTTCCCATGAATCTTCTGTTTCTCTTCTCCCTTCCTAAAACCCAATAGAAAGTACAACAGACATTCTTCAAGTTATTTATTACTCTTAGGGTTTGAGCACAACTAGGGAGAACTATGATTAAAATCTTTAGAAGCAAAAACTGACCAGGTTGTAAGACTACAAAATCTAGGAGATCTTGACAGTCTTACATTCTAGGTCATCTAGGCTTTAGATGAGTTAACAGTTTCTTTATAATTTTCCTATTTCTCTTATTTATTTCTATTTTCCCATTAAAAGAGCTTTCTGCAAGAAAACTTGCTGGAAGAAAATACAAAAACGGGAATTATTTGCCACCAATTGCTAGAGTAGAAAAATAAAATAAGATCAAAGTACCATTCCAGAGGAAGGACGTTGGAAGGAATCAATCTCTTCGTAACAATGTATATTAGAACAGACTCTTGTTGAGAACTAGCAGGCTTGTAACAGAAATTGATCACTCTGGGAACAGGACAGGAGAAAAGAATAGCAAACTAGCCAAGCCAACAAAGTAACAACCCTGTGGTGTAGGGCTAGCATCACATAATCAATACTGAGCATTCAGATTAATGATGGCCCCGGCAAGAGTAACTAACTATTCCATATCACCAAGGCAGAGCCTGGAAGGGTGTAGCTATCAACCAAAGCAAGGTAAAAATAGAAAGGAATCAAATTTAACCCATGTCTCATTAGAGAAAGCTGATACCTGTCTACTCCCTTCCTCAGAAACAACACTGAGAGTTACCTTGTCAACACCCACAAAACACACTATCAAAGACTTCAGCCTAGAGCAAAGTCTGGAGATAGAGTAAAAGACAAAGCAACCAACTTTCATCTCTGATTCAATCAACAACTAAATAAGCTATATAAATAGGATGCCTTTAATGGCAGGTTACAAAGTCTTCTCCCATGATGCACAGTCTTAAAAAAAAAAATCATTACCTTTCTGGCAGGCACTCTAATCTGATTATGTACATTTTAGCTTGCTACATTTAAATTTACCTTAATTGCATATATAAGGAAATAAGAACTAATCTGTTTCATAGTGACAATGAATGAGACTATTTAACACTTATTCAGAATAGTTTATAATTTTAGAACCCAAATAAATATTTGGTCAATAGAATGTGCCAGGAATTATATTTGGCAAAGAAAAAGTGCTTTATCTCCATCAAATAATAGAAGCACATCCATTTGTTATTTTTTTCAAGTGGTGACAGTAAAATCAATTCTAAGGGGAGAAAAGGAAAATGAGATTCTGAATTCTCAATATACCTTCTAGTTCCCCTTGACACACTAATTAGTCACCCACCCTCCTTTTTATGCCTTGAAGGGTGTTTGCTTAGAGAAAAACAGGAAACTGGCAAACCCTGGGAGTGGCAGTGACTAATGAACAAGAGAAGAGGGAAGTGACAATTTCTTTGAATGGAGCCATTAGCTCATGCTGTTCTGTTGTTTTGGTGGCTCCAGGCCTCTATATTCTAACATTCTCAATTGTTTACAGACATTCCTGTGGAGAACTACAGACTGTACATCACCCATCATTGATAGTCCGTGGTTTGTAAGATTATAGAAGACATATCTTTTCTGGCTTGTTTCTTAAAACCATTTTTGCTCCTCTCCTGAGATTCAAGAGGATGTATAAAAGACAGTGTTTCCTCACCCCATCACTTTGAAGAGTTTGCAGAAAGCTCTTTAAAAGTTTTGAATGTCAAGCATAAATGACAGAAACATTCCTAGAAGGCTTGATAAACAGTTATCTTCAGACTTTATGGTCAAATTAGAATATATATGTATATATATGGAAAGGCAACTCAGGTTAAGAGTGCTGGCTGTTCCTTCATAGGGAACACCTGACTACTAAAATTACCTCTCTGTGACTCCAGTCTCAGGGATCTAATGCCCTCTTCTGGCCTCAGTGGGCACCAGGCACTTGCATGGGACATAGGCATACATGAAGACTAAATACCTTTACACATAAAATTATGTATGTTATGATCTTATAACAATGAGGACTATTTCAACATTCATATTTTCAAAGGTTTCTTGAAGCAGCATGAAATTATATTTTGGAATTTATAAGAAATTTTCCAACCTAAGAAAATATATGACTGAATTGAAAGTCATTAAGAACTGGTAAAGTTCTAATTCATAAGAAGGTCCCCACTACTGCACTATGGTGGGTAGATATTTATCCGTTGGTCCAAAACACAGCTCTCATCTCAAAATTAACGAGATCATTGTCAGACAGCAACGGGAGTGACTATTGCCAAGAAACACAGAATCAGATTGTCCACATTCACATATTTCAATGTGAAAATGATTGCATGAATATTGCATTTAAATGTGAGATGTATTCCATAGGCTAAATTGAGCATTTGTCTACCTTGGTAATCTGGTGAGCCAAATGCAAGTTCCTTTATCCCAATTTAATGTGTGTGTGTGTGTGTATGTGTGTGTGTGTGTGTGTGTGTGTGTGTGTGTAAAATGAATACAAGTTCAAGAGGCCATATCAGAGTTCAAGAGGATTGGCCTGACAGAAGTGCAAATAGATAAGATAATGAGCCCAAACCAACCAAAAGAAGTAGCTACTGCTATAGAATCAGGTCTTGCAAGAGTCAGGATTGAGAGCAAAAATGCAGCCAGCTGCAGAGACAAAAAGGCGGGATAAAATCCAGAGCAGGAATGGCAGGTTCAGGTTCAGAGGAACTAGCAGGTGCATAGTTAGACAGCAGTTCAATTGTCATGATCCACAGCCTCGATCAAGTAGAATGTCAGTGACAGTCAGAAATTTAGTCTATGACATGCACATTGGGTGTTAGATAACAACGACTATCAGTTTATGAGCCCAAGTGAGAGGGTTGCACTCATTCTTTGGTCTGTCCTGTTCAGTAAGTTCCTGGACCTGTTTATTAAATATAACTTTAATATACCCACATACCCCTATAGCAATATTTCTCAACCCGTGGGTAGTGCCCTGTTTGGGCAGGTTGAATGACCCTTTCACAGGGGTTGCCTAAGACCATCCCACATAACAGAGTTTTACATTACTATTCATAAAAGTAGCAAAATTACAGTTATGAAATAGTAGCGAAAACAGTTTTATGGTTGGGGGGTACTATAACACAAGGAATTTTATTTATTAAAATGTTGCAGCACCAGGAAGGTTGAGAACCACTCAATTTAGTTTGAGAAATTTATAGGGTGGTGGAATTTCTACTGCCAGGAATAAGCTATTCATTAGTCTCTGTTGCATGGATGGTCCTGGACAAATGGTGTTAGTTGACCAGTATAATCTTTCTCTTCCTTCAAAATGGACTCAAAGACTGCTTGTATAATGAAGTTTCTCAGGACAAAACAATTTGGGGGAATAAAATACGGTTTTACACAAAATGGAATAACTTCAGGCAAAGAATTCAGGCAATGTCTCAACATTGATATTTACTTTGGTCTTTTCTGTTCATAAAAGACATTTTCCTTTAGGAAATTTCCATCATTTTCTGCTGGTGGAAATGCTGAGTAAACTGCCAGAATTCATGCAGAAGGTAAGTCACAATTGATTATCACATCCTAGCCATATCTTCTTTCATTCTCATTTGAGTCTTTGTCACTGGACCAAGGAGAGTGGGTAAGGGCCGAGTTTCCAATACCTTCTCTAGAATTTATTTGATAGAGTCATTTTTTAATTTTCTAAAGAGTCGCTTCTAGTTTTTAAAAACATTTATTTATTTATTTATTTATTTATTTATTTATTTATTTAATGTGAGTACACTGTGGCTGTCTTTAGACACACCAGGAGAGGGCCTCAGACCCCATTACAGGTGGTTGTGAGCCAACATGTGGTTGCTGGGAATTGAACTCAGGAACTCTGGAAGAGCAGTCAGTGCTTTTAACCACAGAGCCATTTCTCCAGCCTGATATTTATAGTCTTTATAATTTCAGCAGCAAGTAGTGAAAGCTGCCACCTGTCTAGTAGACAACAGTCTTTTGTGAATTAGTGACATGTTTTTCATCTTAGCCCAGTATCACTGAGCCATCTCATCTGACATGAGCCCCGCTGGTTGTCATCTTGGTACACAGGACCTTGGATAGAGGTGTGGCTGCTTTTATTCTCATACTAATTTGTGCCCCCCCCCCCAAAAAAAAAACCTGTTTGCATGAGAACATCTAAACAAACAAAGCTTCTGAGAACATGCCCCCCAGTTGGTCCTGATTGGTAAATAAAGATGCCAGCAGCCAATGGCTAGGCAGAGCAGAGAGGCAGGACTTTTAGGATTCTCTGGCTAGAGACAGGAAGGAAGGAAGGAAGGAAGGAAGGAAGGAAGGAAGGAAGGAAGGAAGGAAGGAAGGAAGGAAGGAAGATGCCAGAAAAGACTGAGGAGAGGAGATGCCAGGCCTGAGAAGGTGCAGGACAGAGAGTATAGCCACCAAGTAGGAGCCTGGGAGGGCTGCCTGACTGCGTCCAGGGCAGCAAATGTAAAGTAGGATTTAGGAAGTAATAACTCGGAATTATCAGAGGGAGGTGGATTAGCCATGTGGAGGTTAGGAAGTAGCCCAGACATTAGGTATATCAAAATATAAAGGCTATGTATGTGTCTTTCATTCAGGAACCCAGAACACTGAGGGAGGTTGGGGAGGCGGAGTGGGGAGATATCATGGAATCTGCTGCCAGGAAAATATATAAAAACTACTACTACATAGAGGGTCAGGTCTTTGTTTTGTTTTTGTTTTTATTTTTCCAGAAAGTTATTTCTGTCTCTTGGATGCTCTTGATCTCAACAGAATATCTTATTTTCAGATAGTTTACAGGAAACCAAAATTCTCTACCCATGAGAACGAGGCAGACCCTCAGAGCACTGGACCTTTTCCCTTGACTACTTTACTTGGGAAGCTTAAAATCTGGAGGCAAGAGCACCAATTTTCTCTGACTGAAAGGAAATACCCAGGAATTTGCCAAAGAGTTTACAGTTATGGTTGAGAATTCTCATATGGTCACATATATGACTGAGGCTCCTAGATCTTTGCCACTTGTTTGTATACATATGTTACTAGGAGCTGGTAGAGGCTATAAATGGGTAGCCAAGTGCAGTCTGAGAAAAGTAGCAAAGATCAAACCAATCAGCCTCTCAGGGAAAGGAAAAATGGCTAATGTAGTAGCAATCTCCTAGTAGCTATTTAATTATTTTAAAAAATTTAGTGTCATTGAATTCAACAGACAAGGGTCAACCACTTGGTACCATTCAACATTCTTTTCTATCCACATGAGTTCAAATATACAGGATTTTTCTACCATATTTATTAATCAGCTGTACTCCAAACTAAGCTAAATTGGAAAGCTAGCTACCTGTGAAGATTAAGTGTCCTCTAAAATATGCCTTTCTGACAAAAGTCATCTTGAGAACTTTTTTATAAGAAAAAGTGCATTTACAAAGATGTTTCTATTATAGAGGTGTCTCCCTGGCTACAGAACAGAAAAATGACTAAGTCATCAGGTACTATTCTAAAGAAGAAAGTATGTATTTAAATCTCTTCACAAGTCCTTTATTTAAGGTCTTTTCCTGGCCATTTTGTTATCACTGATCTTTTACCCACACACTTCTTTATTTTTGCAAATGCTTTTATGGACCTTAACTCTGAGCTTTGTGCAATTTGACACATAATTTTTCTACTTTATCTCACCTAACAACTATACCTTGGAAAATGCAAATGTAGGGAAATGACTCATCTAGAGTAAAAAAGGGAACTATCAAAAAACCTGGCAAAATTATAAAAGTTATAAAAAGTTATAAAACTTTATAAAAGTTCTTCTTATAAGTAGTAGTTTAAAAAAATTATACACCTATCCTGGTAATCTTACTTCATTTTATCCCGAAATATAATTCTAAGGCAAGTACTCTTTATAGATCAGTAAGTTTGACAGAACCCTACAGACATTTCAAAATAAAGGCAGCACAGTTTCTGTGAAACTATGTGTGTATCCATTTTGTATTTACTGTGATGGTGAGCACAGCTGAGGTCTAGGCTCTTGGACAATAATGAGCCACCAAAGACACTCAGTGGTTTCTGAGGTTTTGTATTACAAATTGGATTAAGGAGTTTCAAGGAGGGTTTCTTTTAGAATAGGTAACAGTTTAAGAGAAAGGAAGCAAGCTCTTGGCTAATAATAGTGGGTCTCAAAAATGGGTTGCCAGTGAGGATTGATAATTGACTTTTCTGGGTTGAGGCATTGGAGTAGGCTAGCCAGTTCAATTGTTCTACCCAAGAAGTGTTCCTAACACTGCTTGAGTCACAGCATCATGTAAAACTTCCAGGCATTTGTAAAAGGAGAATAAAGAACACCAGGAACAAGAGGCAACATGTCGAAATTCAATGGGCATTTTTTTCTTATTGTGTGTCATTCTTTGATGCTTATTATCATGAAGATCCTTAGTCTGATGACTTGTGCCCATCAGAAATTCTATTAAAATTTCATCTACTTCTCTTACTTGTGTGTTTTTTTTTAATCCCATTGATGCTAGGAGAAAGACCACTGAGCCAAATCCTAAGGCTAAATTAATTAAATCATGTGGGGTTTTTTTTTTTGTTTTGATTTTTATTCATGTACACAGGCTGTCTCTCCCTAAAGTGTGATTTGAAAGATCAGCATTGGACATGGAAAAACAAGGTTTTTCGAGTTCAGGAGTAGGGAGTTTCCAAATGCTGATTTTGTTAGGCTTACAGAATTTTTCAGGGTTCAGAACAACATAAATTGGACATAACAACCTTGTGTAGACGTGGTTGCAAGATTGTCATAACAAGATGGTCATAACAGCATGTTTATACCAAGGTGGTCATAGCGAGGTGGTATAAACAACTTTTGAAACAAATACGTGAGTCCTGGAACAGACAGTATAGAACCTTTTGTAGCTAAGATTACATAGCCCAATCCTTGAGAAACGGAGATTTGATCACAAGCAGGAATGAATCGGTTGGTGTCATTATAAAATGCCTTTCAAGCCTCAGATGGAGGCAGGCAGGTTTAACACTTCTATTAACTTCTATTGTTACTGACATGGTAAAAGTCAGGGTCCAACCTTGAATTCTGAATTTCATTAACAAACTAATTTAAGAATGAACTCAAACAAAAACATCTAGACAAATTTACTAGAGGAAAAAGAATAGCAGTCCAAGGTATAAAAGGTATACATCTCAGCACTCGTCCATAGGAGAGCCATGTGATTTAAGATGACTGATCGGTCGAACATGTGGTAGATAGGCAGAAACATAGCAGCAGAAGAACTCATAGTGAGTGATTAGCTGATGAGTTATTATCCACCATTGAAATCAGCCAGTTCAAGACAGATTAAAATATATATAAACACAGGTTTGTTAGGAAGCTGTTTTCAGGCAGGAGAGTTCACTAGCCCTAAGAAGGAGGCCAGAGAAGAGTCCAAGGGGAAGGAGAGAGGGGCGAGGGGGGGGGAGAAGAGAGAAAGTGCTTGTGCAGAGAGAATGAAAAGGGAAGGAAGAAGAAGAGAGAGCAGGGAGCTCAAAATGTCTGGTTTATATAGGGGAGAGCCTCTGGGGGAAGGGCAGCCCAGCCTTTGGGGTGAAAAGTTCAGGGTTGGGGGCTGGATATGCCAGGTAGGGATTGAGGGATGGTGGGACAACCTAAGGTCAAGTTTGCTTTTGTATGTCAAACATGCCCCTCAGCCCGTTGTCCTAGGGTCTGAAACTACACCATCAGGAAGCCCAAAGTACTAGAAAATGTATACTAAGTTCTGGCCAGCATCTGAAAGAAGAAGAAAGAAAAAGGGAAACATTACTGCCTTTCTGACTTCAGCTTCAGAAAGAACAATAGACCAAGCTGAATCTCATGGTGGCTTAAAAGGACTGACCTGTGTGTTCTGAGAAGAAAAATTGCTGTATCTCATTAAAGGAAAAATTATTACTCCTATCTCTGGATTAACGTGGCCTCACCTTCCTAGGGATGGCTCTTTAGGGTCTGCTGATTGACCTGGTCCAACTAGAATGCTAGGTCTCCATCCAGGGCATAGACAATTGACCAAAAGGAGCTTTGTTTGTTTCTTGTTTTTGTTTTTCTTAATGGGCCTTTATTACCACTTTAACATTACCCTTGCAGTTTTATACCTTTTGATATACTTTCAGCTATAAATTTAAGAGTTGATCTGTTTTACATTATTTATTTTCACTTTATCTTTTTGGATCTATATCCTGAATTTTCTTTGCAGGCTGATTTTCCAAGTCATTGAGTTTTTCTTTGGAAATACTGAATTTACTGCATAATTTATTAATATAATTTTAAATCTTACTAGTAATTTTCAACTTCTAGACGTATATTCTTCTCTTGTCTTGTCTTGTCTTGCTTTTGTGTACCTTTCTTTTTCACCAATTTAAAAGACTTTAAAATATATTTTATCTAGAATTATTTTCTGTAATGTGGAGAATCACCTAAATATCTACTTGACCACGTTGACAGAAAATTAAAGCCCTGCGAAGTAAAACCTTTAGGTTTATTTGTGGTCTGTTTTTATTTCATAGGGAGGTTCAATTATGTGTGTTGGAACTACCGTCCTGCTTTGGTTTGCTCTGTCTGTATTGTATAATGTATGTAAACTTATGCCTAATGCACAGTAATGTACAAAATGAAAAGTAGCCATCTGAGAGAAGTCCTTCATCTCGCCAGAAATCTGAGGGAAACATCACCGCTCCTTCATCAATCACAGTGTAAAACCTGGATTAAAATTGATTCCATGCACATCACTTGCTTGTCAACTACAAATCATGTGCAAACGGCTACAGAACTGGCTGACACCGAATGATTTGAAGAGAATAATGGAGAGAAATTGAAAGTCAAGGGTGCTGCATAGGTGCTATCAGCGGTGCGCCCATTCACTGTGGTTTACATTATATACTTGTGTCGCCTTCAGGGGCTTACCTTTGACTACTATTTGTAAAGGTATCAAATAAATATTGCTTTGCCTCCACACGTTTTCTGGATCCATGACCAGCTTTTATCATAAATATTAACTCTAAAATTTTCCAGCTGCATTTGTAAATATCATTGGTTATGGAAATTGAAGTTTATTGTCTACATTGGGTTTTTGTTTTTTGGGTTTTTGTTTTTATTTTTACTCTACACATATTAGAACACTGTAAGAAAATTTTGACAACTATTAGGTACCTTCTTTCAAATATAAGGACGTTCAAAAAAGCACTCCCAGTTCTTCATGCCTGAGAGAAAATGAATACTTTCCTCCTAACCTATTTGTAAGCCTGCTTGTAATTATTTTTCGTATATTAGTAATTTTAGACCTACATGAACTGTTCTCACTGATCAGGAGAATAAAATTTTGTTTTTCTTGGTAACGGATTTTATCAGCTACACAAACAACATTCAAGATCTGCTCTCTGCAAACTTTATTTCGCCTTGAAAAAAAAAATCAATGATACCAATGACAACATTCTTTAGAAAATAAAGCAATAGTCCTTGTGACCGCAAGCTTCCCATTCAGGGCTACAAAATATCAAATCATTTAATGGAGAAAGTAAGTGGACTTAGTGGACTGCCGTGTGCACAGAAAAGACAAATCTGGAAGCACCACCTGTCACCATAGCCCAGGCTTACCTGCCCTTAGTCGAAGTCATTTTGCCCTTAGGATATTCTACAAAATGATGCGCCTCTAAACAGATTTGGCACTGGAGACGCTTACCGCTCTATGGTTTGGTGACTGTTGCAGACATATTTGATCTTAGGACAAATGATGCATTTTTCTCAGTTGTCCTCTCTCTTCAGTTAACTGTAAGAGATAGAACTGGGCATAAACGGCCCATTTTACCTTATATTAATTTTTAAAAATAACATTTGCTTGTTCATTCTTTGTTTGTGTGGTGGTGGTGGTGGGGGGGGGGCGTCATGCGTACAAGGCATGGTGCTCTGTGGAGATCAGAGCACCATTGGGGAAGTTGGTTCTCTGTGTCTACCATGTGGGTCCTCGGCATTCAACTCATGTCATCAGGTTTGGTAACAAGTGATTTTACCTGCTGTGCTATCTTGCCAGCTATTTTCATAATAGGTTACTTTCCATTGATTCACTTTCCCCAAGACTCATTCAGAGAATTGTGTTACAGTAAGTGTTAGTTGAATTATTTAACCTAGTTAAGAGAAGCTGAAATGTTCTTGCAGATAATATTACTGGTATAACTGACCAAGAAGCAAGTATTTCATTTAATTTAGTATTCTGACAAGCCAAAAGAGAATCAACATTTAATTGAGCTTGTGTTAAATTGTGAAGTTGGCCCTTTTGTTTGACCTCATTTGTTATTGTTGGATATTAATGCTTGCTAACCTGTTAATATATTAAGAAATACACAAACTTCCCTGGTTTCCTGTAGTACTTTCACTTGTAAAATCATTTGCTTCTATATCCCAGTATCTATTTCCTATCTTGTTCCTCTTGTAAAGTTCAATCAAATGGGTTACTCCAATACTTCCAAATTAAATGAAAGGGTGCATGATCCCCGCCCCCGGAATTTATTGATCAATTGGTCAAATTTTCTGTACCGCTTCACAACCTGTCCCAGCTAGAGAGCTGTGAGGGAAAGTGGGGAGACTTGGAAAGAGCATGGCTTGAGTTCCTCAGGCTGTGGGGTATGCTTGATTAGAGTGTCAAAAAGTACTCAAAAGGGGCAGACCCAGGATCTAACAATGCTCAAGCGATGGAGGTAACATGAAGGGCATTGAGAACTTTACAATGAATGGCCAGTTTAGACTAAGAGCAACAGAGGCCTATGATCTGATTTACCAGTAATGATCAAACAAGGTATTAAGGGCTTAACCAGCTGGTTCATTAGAAACTGTGTAGTACCTCCTGTGTAAAATATTTTCTCATCCCCAAACTGAAACAGTGCCTGAGATACATGAGACTATACTGACTAAATATTATTAGTTTTTAAGTGAGGTAAAAGGAACTTGAGTATGAATACATTTTTCCTTTATTGTAAATACATATAAAATGTTCCCTTTGAAAAAGATTTTTCAAAAGAAAATATGGAATAATGAAAGCTTAAAGTTGGAAATAAAGACAGAAGCTCCCTCCATGGAAGTGAAGGGATAAACTGGGAGATCCAAGAGGTCAAAAGAAGCAACAAAAGAATCAAAAAAAAAAAGCCCCTGGGAAATCTATATAAATATGTGTTAAAAGAAGATAAGGTAGTCATGGGAGTCTGGTTATGTCTGAAAGACAGAGACAAAGGCAGGAGTGAGGCACATAAGACCCTTCTCTAATGTGAGAAGCCAGAAGAGAAAGAATGGTTGTCTACTTGAAAACCAGGCACTGGAAGGCAAATACCATGGGAAATGGACCTCCCTTGTGTCAGAGGAGCTCCCAGTCTGTAGAAAACATGACTATCACCTGAGCTTGGTGGTCCAGGAAAAAAAAATGGTTCTGCTTCTGTCTGGAGTAAGGAACCAGGCAACTTCACTGTTGCTGATATAAAGACTCAAATGAAACGAGTTCCCCTGGACATGAGAAGAAAGGCCACAACACTGGCACTGAGCTACTCCTCATGGACTGTTAATCTCTGATACACAGATCCAGAAACTTCGAAATCTGGCAGATGTGAAAAGGTTGATGGTTTAAAAATGTCATGATGAATAAAATATTTGTATCGAAAAAACATTATTTTGTCTTATTATGCAGTAACTATCCACTGCACTCCCAAGTATTTTTTTTATTTTTCTAACTAGTGAATTCAATATCTTTCCTCTACTTCCAGGACAATTTTCTCCTTGGCTAACCACTGGGTATAACAACTACAGAAACAGGATCTTACGAAAGAACTTTCTACTCTCTGCCATATCCAAATGTTCCAGACTCAGGTGGCATGCCTGTGACACATTCCTATTACCCAATATCCAAGAAATGAAGTGCAGGCTTCTTATAAATTATATCTATAAGAAAAAATTAACCCCCAAGGTATTGTCATGAATAGTGCATCTGGAAAGTTCTTCTAGCCACAGGGAAATTTGGGCAGTATCATTACCGTTACACCAGTAGTTGGCTGCAAATGAGAACAACATATGTATTAATAATTAGAGATATCTCAAGTGAGATGACATCATCTCCATATGCATACTTCTACAGAATGAAGCCAGATGTTGTATTTCTAGCAGTGATCTAACTGATAAAGAATGCTAAATAACACTTCTGGGAAAATCTGGAGTTGAGGATGGGCCAGAAGGTCAGTTCTGCAAGTCTGCATCTTTGTCCATATCCCTTACAACACTATACAGTACAGGGATGCCTGCAGATAGCAACAAGGGGCTTCAACTGCTAGGAAAATACGTTTTTTTTTCTCTATTTTAAGGTATAGTGAATCCACATGTAAATGTTTGTATTTGTGTTTGTGTATGTCCATGTGTGTGTACACATGTAAATGCAAGTACAAGTGTATGCAGAAAGGTCCAGAAGTCAACTTTGGGTGTTATTCCTCAGGAACCATCCACCTTGGGTTTTGGATTCTCCTTTTCTTTTTATCTACTCAGGTGTAGGAGTGAGTGTGGTAAGTGTGTATACATGAATGTTTGCATGTGGGTAGGTGCTTGTATGTATGCATGATGTTGGGCAACATCATGAATTGTTTTTCTACCTTATATTTTTTGGCATGATCTCTCGGTCAAATCCAGAGCTAATCAATACAACCAATTTTGCTGCCCACTTTGATCTAGGGAAACCCTGTTTATGTCTTCAAAAGCTAAAAGAACAGTCAAGACCACTGTATCCAGTAGGTTCTTGTATGGGTTCTGGAGATCGCTGATCTTTTTGCTTATAAGACAAGGGATTTAACTTCTGAGCCATCTTTCTGGCACCTGAACTTGTATTTTTTTGAGACAGGTCTCTCATTGGTCTAGATCTCACCGATTGAGTTATGCTGGTTGATCAAAAATCCCAGAGAGCCACAGGCTTTTGTCTGCCCAAGATTTGGGCTTACAGTCAAGCACCTTGATGCTCAGCTGTTTCTATAGATTCTGAGGATTAGCTGTGTTTGCATAGCAAGCACTTTGTGACCTGAGCCCTATTCCCTGCCTTTGTGTGCATTTTGAGGATCCATACTGAGGTCCTTCAGAAGGGTAGCCTGACATACAACTAGAAGAAAAGATAAAAATATTACAAGTAGATGACAATTGTAGACTCAACAAGAGTAATATGACACCGTAGATATTTGGCTATACTAAATTGGATTGAGAAGTGAAATATTTTAACACCACTAAAATATGGTGGTGTTCTTCTCCAAGAAGTATGCAGAGACCAGAGTCCTGGTTATCCACTGCCTTCAAATCATGGCAAAAAGAAAATACATCACCATATAATAGTTCTCAATAAAAATGTAATGACTCAGTCTAGCCTTTCATTGAACCAGTAAGTGCCTGAGGTGCTTCTGTTTCCATGGAAAACTGACTAAAGCCCTGGATAAGGACATGGAAATAAGTCACAAGGGCTGAGTTCTTATAATCTTTGGTCTTGAACTTGTGGCAACCTCTGCAGATGTTTCCTCCTTGCTATAGGATGAAATTGGTCAATGTACATAAGTATTCCTTCTTATTCTAAGCCAGTTATTAGCCAAACATTTATGTTTTGGCAATATTTTCTTCTAAACTTTAAAATCTGGCTATGTTTTGGTGTTCAGTTTTCTTGCCATACAATAGCTGACTGACTTGAAAACATTATTTTAACTCTACATGCTTCTTCTACAGGTGCTCACAAAGTGATTGCTAAAAGTTTGTGTAAAAAGAGCTGTATATTTTCCTTACCTTTTATTAAAAATGAATATATATTGATGCTGGGGACTAAACCCAAGACCTCATCCATGTTAGGCAGGTACTTTACTTCTGAGCTTTTACATTGCACCCCACAGTTTTCTAAAATGCCTTTCTAGTGGCTTCTTCCTGCCTCCTATTGGGTATTTCTCATTTAATTAGACCTGTAAGTAGCTTAAGCCCAAGCAATGAAAACTAAGAGTTGGGACTTAATGGGCTAACGAGAGAGTAATTTAAGATCAAATGAGATTTTGTAAGGGTAACAAAATGAGCCCACAGAATTTATAGGTGAACATTCCTAAGTATAAATAGCATAATCAATTGTTCAGCTTGCATCTCAAAAGACAGCTCTTTACAAAAAAGCAAATATTTTGTCCTGTTTTGTGACATGATGGTGACACATTTCTGACTAGTTGGGAACTCTGTGTAGAGCAGGCTAGCCTTGACCTATGTTGATTCTCCTGAATTTCCTCTTCTAGTGCTGGAATTTCAGACACATGCTACCATGCCCAGCTAAGTACACATTTTTAGCACCATCTAATAAATTATTTATGATGGTTGGTGGGCCATAATTGCACATGGTAGCTTGATCTGCTGTAATATAATCCCCAGGCAAGTATCTTTAAACAACAACAACAGCAACAACAAATGACTTCTTGCCATTCTAGAGACTTCTAAGGCTAAGGTCAATGTGCTGTACAGATCGGTGACTGGTGAGGATACTCTTCTTGAAAGACATTTGCTCATTGGGTCTCACATGGTGGGAGGAATGTATGAGCAACCACAGGCTTCTTCTAAAGACACCAATCCCATTCATGAGGACATTATTTTCTGTAACTACCTTCCAAAGGTCTCATCTCCAGACACCACCACTTTTCTTTCAGCATACATACCAAAAAAACAGGGTACACTAGCACTCAATCTGTAGCCCTCCTATGCTAGTCTTTCCAGCATTAAATGTCATTTAGCTGTCTGTATACTCTAGACTTCCCTCTATTTATTATGAACTCCTCAATAATACAACATTATCTTCTGTTTTGTTTCCTAAAATACCAGCTATATTTCCTAGAAACTCAATAGAATAGCTATATTTCCTAGAAACTCCTAGAAACAAGATCTTCATCTTGTTTCCTCTTTCTTTAAAAAGGTATTTGACCTAAGTCTCATCCTTAGAGACTATAACCTGGTCCTGAAACACTTTATATTCTCTTTAAAATTATTTGCCCTTGGCAATTCTCTGCAACCTATATCTCAAATGAGGATGGTAATGGTGATGATAATTTTAGCCTCACGATCTTTTCAAAACTACCAAACATATTGGTGCACCCATGTCTTGTATTCTTGATTGAATCCAGAAAACCAAAATCAGAGAGAGAATAAATAGTATTGTTATGAATATATCTCATTGTCCATCTCTAAAATTATCTTGAAGTTGGCATTTTATTTATGTAAAGCCAATCTGTTTTATGCCCCTCCCACCCCATTTCAACTACTTGATGGTCATACTTCCTTAAAGGAATACACACACCCACACACACACACACACACACACACACACACACACACACACACACCTTCTAATCATTTCATAGGGATGCATCAAATTAACATCTTTGTTGCTAGTGTACTCAGTCTTTCCAAGATCACCAACAATCTGCAAGAACCTGTCCTTTCCTTTTTCTGCCTCCTTGATGAGGCACATTCTCTCCATTTTAAATAGTCTCTTTCGACTTTGATGCTACTGTCCTTATTTTCCTATCACATATACTAATCCACATTATACAGAGAAGTAGAACCTTATTCTTTGCATAGATATAAATATATGGATATCTCTGTAAATACATATAAAGTAACTTATTGTAAGGAATTGGCTTATACAAAACAGAGACTGAGATCTTCATGCTGGAGGTGCAGAGAAGTTGTTAAAGCAATTGCAGTGCACATTGGAAGGGCTTACCTGGAGGATAATTTGTGGCTTAAGTTCCACTCTGGGCATAAAAACAAAAGAGAAATGTTTTAGTTCAAAGAGAGAAAAAGTAAATCATTTCCTATTCAGTCTTTGGTTTTGTTCAAGTGTCCAATAAAGACATGATAATTACCTGCTATGTAGAGGGAAATCTACTTGATTAAGAAGCACCTGAAAAAATGTTCAACATCCTTAATCATCAGGGAAATGCAAATCAAAACAACACTGAGATTCCACTTCACTCCAGTCAGAATGGCTAAGATCAAAAACTCAGGTGACAGCAGATGCTGGCGAGGATGTGGAGAAAGGGGAACACTCCTCCATTGTTGGTGGGATTGCAAGCTTGTACAACCACTCTGGAAATCAGTCTGGCGGTTCCTCAGAAAATTGGACATAGTACTACCGGAGGATCCCGCAATACCTCTCCTGGGCATATATCCAGAAGATGTCCCAACCGGTAAGAAGAACACATGCTCCACTATGTTCATAGCAGCCCTGTTTATAATAGCCAGAAGCTGGAAAGAACCCAGATGCCCCTCAACAGAGGAATGGATACAGAAAATGTGGTACATTTACACAATGGAATACTACTCAGCTATTAAAAAAATGAATTTATGAAATTCCTAGGCAAATGGATGGACCTGGAGGGTATCATCCTGAGTGAAGTAACCCAATCACAAAGGAACTCGCACAATATGTACTCACTGATAAGTGGATAATAGCCCAGAAACTTAGGATACCCAAGATAAAAGATACAACTTGCCAAACGCATGAAATTCAAGAAGAACGAAGACCAAAGTGTGGACACTTTACCCTTTCTTAGAAATGGGAACAAAACACCCATAGAAGGAGTTACAGAGACAAAATTTGGAGCTGTGACGAAAGGATGGACCATCTAGTGATTGCCATATGCAGGGATCCATCCCATAATCAGCTTCCAAATGCTGACACCATAGCATACACTAGCAAGATTTTGCTGAAAGGACCCAGATATAGCTCTCTCTTGTGAGACTATGCCGGGGCCTAGCAAACACAGAAGTGGATAATCACAGTCAGCTATTGGATGGGTCACACGGCCCCTAATGGAGGAGCTAGAGAAATTACCCAAGGAGCTAAAGGGAACTGCAACCCTATAGGTGGAACAACAATATGAACTAACCAGTACCCGGGAGCTCTTGTCTTTAGCTGCATATGTATCAAAAGATGGCCTAGTCGGCCATCACTGCAAAGAGAGGCCCATTGGACTTGCAAACTTTATATGCCCCAGTACAGGGGAACGCCAGGGCCAAAAAGGGGCAGTGGGTGGGTAGGGGATTGGGGGGGTGGGTATGGGGAACCTTTGGGATAGCATTGAAAATGTAAACGAGGAAAATACCTAATTTAAAAAAAAGAAATGGGGAAAAAACACACTCATAGAAGGAGTTACAAAGACAAAATTTGGAGCTGTGACGAAAGGATGGACCATCTAGTGATTGCCATATGCAGGGATCCATCCCATAATCAGCTTCCAAATGCTGACACCATCGCATACACTAGCAAGATTTCGCTGAAAGGACCCAGATAGAGCTCTCTCTTGTGAGACTATGCCGGGGCCTAGCAAACACAGAAGTGGATGATCACAGTCACTATTGGATGGGTCACACGGCCCCTAATGGAGGAGCTAGAGAAATTACCCAAGGAGCTAAAGGGAACTGCAACCCTATAGGTGGAACAACAATATGAACTAACCAGTACCCGGGAGCTCTTGTCTTTAGCTGCATATGTACCAAAAGATGGCCTAGTCGGCCATCACTGCAAAGAGAGGCCCATTGGACTTGCAAACTTTATATGCCCCAGTACAGGGGAACGCCAGGGCCAAAAAGGGGGAGTGGGTGGGTAGGGGATTGGGGGGGGTGGGTATGGGGAACCTTTGGGATAGCATTGAAAATGTAAATGAGGAAAATACCTAATTAAAAAAAAATTTTTTTTCAGCTTATGTAGAAACTCTCCCAAGCATGCTAAAGGAAATCCTAAAAAAAAATTTTCAGGCTACCTTATGGCTGAGTTAAGTCAATATATAGTATTAACTATCATAACACATCAGTTTATTTATCTTAACATTTCTTCTAAGTTCCTTATTTCCAGACCTCAATGTATGGGTGACGCCCAGAGCTTAGTTCTAGACTTCACTTCTTCACTGTTTTCCTGATATTATGTAAATGCCGTGTGTGTGTGTGTGTGTGTGTATACAAGTATATACATGAAAACAAACATAGTTGCACATGTTTAGATTATGTATGTATGTATACATCAGGATTACATTTTACAAAGGAATATTTCTTAGTTTTATGTGATTTCTTCTGATATTTCTGAATTTTTCCTGTGTTATATTTACTTGCATTCATTTTTTAAATTTAGTTTTATTTATGTATACATGTATATGCAAACTTGTCTGTATGAATACTGTGTGTATGGAGTGCTTGCAGAGACCAGAAAGTGTATGGGATCCCCTAAAACTGGAGTTAGAGGTGACTGGGTGCTAGGAGCCAAACCCAGGTCCTCTGTAAGAGTGCCAAGTGCTCTGAACCCCTGAACCATTTCTCCAGCCTTCCATTTTCTGTTTTCAATATTTGCCTTAACCCTCTGAAATGATATAATAACACCAATGGCTTATGACTAAGAGAGCTAAAAGTCACTGCTCCCTATGTGTTTGAGTCACACAAAAGGCCGAGGATTTCTATAATTATCTGTTTCCTCTCAACTGAAAACTTGTAGATTTGACACCGTGCCTTCCATTTTGTAAGAAAACAAATCATAGATTCAAAATCTTAGACTGACCTTATAGCCAGTCGATCAAACCTGAAAACACTGGGCGGTCCTTGTTCTCCTTTTCCTTGCTACTTCTCCCTACACACTCCGTACACATAGAATCTTTGGTTAGGGTTTCTCAGTTTTATGAGGGGAAGTGATAGATTTTGAAATGGTATCCAAGCCAGTGTTCTATTGTTGTGAAGAAATACCATGACCACCATGACCACAGCGACTCTTATAAAGGAAAACATTTAATTAGGGCTTATTTCCAGTTTTAGAGGTTTAATCCTTTATCATCATGGACAGAAGCATGGTGGCACACAGACAGACACAGTGCTAGAGTAGTAGCTGAAGATTCTACAACCATATCCAAAGGCAGCACAAACAAAGAGAGACTCCGAACTCAGAATGGACATTTTGAAACCTCAAAGCTCATTTCCACTAACACAATTCCTTCAACAAGGTCATTATCTCCTAATCCTTTTAAACAGTACTATCCCCAAGCATCCAAATCTAAGAATATATGGTCCCATTCTCATTCAAATCACCACAGATGGCAATCAAGATCAATGCAAATGCCAGCCTCTATTGACAATCCTTAACATTTTACATGGTGTTCTCTTTAGTGTTTTGGACAATTGTGTAGAGTGAGATCTGTCAAGAGGGACTTGCCCAACTAGGTCAGAGTTTTCTCTATGACTTCACTGTGTGCTAGTCACATTTACCAATCCTGTGACAAATACCTGAGAAAAATGTGTAAATGAGAAAAGATTTATCTTTGCTCACAGTTTCATAGACTTCAGTCTCTGGTTGCTGACTTCCTGGTTTCTGAGCCTGTAGGGAGTTAGATCTGCATGGCAGAGGGAAAGGTAGAACACAGCAGCTTACTCCACAATATCCAGAATACAGAAAAAGAAAGAAAGAGAAAGGACCAGTGCATGAAATGGCCTCTGGAGCCCCCTCAAGACCTACTTACTCCAGGTATATCCCTTCTTGCATCTCCCAAAATAGTTCAGATCTTTCTCACATGACCTTCCGAAGACTTTTGACATTCAACCCATAATCTTCAGAGAGCATTTGGTCACCATATTAACTCTGTGTGACAATGCTCACCTAAGAACTGTACTGACGTGCAGGTAAAGTGTGCACTTCGCTCGCTGTTTTTCTCTTGCCTCAAGTGCTGGCTTTGAATAATAATTTTGCAGTTACAAGTAAATGAAGCAACAATAGATTCAGAGGTTAGCACTCCAAGTCTGTTACTGATGGAAAATTGACTGAGAGGTGAGACATTAAAAATCAATTCATTAAATGATTTCCCACATTTACTAATCTCTAGACTATTTAATTCTCTATAATGCACATTTCACATAATACTTTTCTTTGGGATTCACACACACACACACACACACACACACACACACACACACAAATTCTAGTTTCTCTTCTATTCTTAATCTCTCCAGGGACTGGCAGTTTGGCTATTTCATTAGCAGGAAATTCCTTTGTTTTATCTTATTTCTAGTAGGTAAGGTAACAGGGAGTCAGCACTGATGCAAACAATAGTTTTTAAAGCAATTAGAAGTAAACAAAACTAATCTACATAAATACATGTTTAAGATGTTTGGACTAGAAAGGAATCAAACAGGGCATCTTTAGCATGTTAGAAAATTTCTATTACTCATGGTTCAATAGGCAGATACATATGTTAAAATTCATTGATATATACTCTTTTTCATATTTGTTGTTATACCTATATTATATCTCAAGACAGAGTACTAATACCCAAAGCCATGAATATATTATATAAATTTTATGCCATATTCACCAATCTATTTTCTGCATACTTAAGTAATTATATTCTTTTTGTTAGTTACTAACACACAGTGAAATCTGAACACTAAAAATATCAATTAAAGTGTTTATAGGACAGAAAGCCACTTCAAACAATTTGCAAATAAAATAAAACTGTAAAATTCAAAGTTAGTGAAAATTGAAATATTTTTATTATGTTCAAAAGTATTTTCATGAGTACATTAGAGAAAATTTACAATAATGCAGCTAAAATGTACAAATTAACTAATTAAATATTCCCTAATATTTGGATGGCTAGAATATATTTCTCTATTTTTATTGCACATGTTTTATATATATATATATATATATATATATATATATATATATATGAACATATTCAGAAATAGGATATCTAACTATCCATTGCATGCCTTTAAGAAACAATAGTTTTTAAAGTAAGACATATACTTCTGCATATTATTGTAAAAAAACTCTCTTGGGGGAGAGTTTATTTGACTTATACTTCTATATCACTGTTCATCATTGAAGGCAGTCAGGGCAGGAACTCACACAGGACAGATATCTGGAGGCAAGACCTTATGAATAGGCCATGGAGAAAAGTTACTTACTTGCTTGCTCCTCATAGGTTGCTCAACCTGCTTTGTTATAGAACCCAAGACCTCCATCCCTGGAATGGCACCACCCACAATAGGTTGGGCCCTCCTCTGTCAATTACTAATTAAAAAATGCACTATGGGTTTACCGACAGCCAGATCTACGGAAGTATTTATTTTGTTTTAATTTAAGTTTTATTCATTTTTTTACTTATTCACTTTATATCCTGCTCACTGCTTCTCTCCTGGTCACCCCCTTTCACAATCTTTCCCCTTTTCTCTCTCCTTCTCCTCTGAGATGGTGGGCCTCCCCTGAGTTTCTTGCCACCCTACCACTTCAAATCTGTGAGGCTAGGCATTTCTTCTCTCACTGAGGACAGTGAAAAAACTTTTAACAAATTATCTTTTAAAGAATGACCTACATATGGTTGAAATAAGATGTTAAGTTTTAGAAAAATATTAAAGGCAAGTTGAATTAAGTAAAGTGTATAAATGTAAATCTCACTTTTATTCCTTAGATGAAGGTATAAGATGAGAGCAGTAACCAGGACATATGAATACACGGCTTGGGCTAAGCCCAAAACCTTTTCTTTTCTGTTCTACCTATCTCTAGCCCTATGCCTGGAAGTGTCTCACCTCTATATAATCTTACCTATACCTAGAATATTTCAGCCTCTGAGACTTACTGCTGAATAAATTTACCTTTTCTAACTCTTCCCAAACTTTGGTTGGCTCATTCAAATCAGCTGTTCTGGCTCAAACTCCTCTCCGAGCTGAGTTATTCAAATTGGCTTCTCTTGGCTTCTGAATAAATTTCTCTGTTTGGAAAGACTGCCTCTGAACTTCTCTAGACCGTACTCAACTGCACTCCACTGAACTACACTGAACAGAGCTGTATACCACGACACTAAATTCTATCTAATTTCTCTCCTTCTTTGCTCTTTAAGTAGCCTCTCTTTCCTGTCAGACTCATTCTGTCAAATCTTGCTCTAATTCATCACTTTGTCTGCTCCTCAGACATGATTGTTTGGGGTTAACAGAATATACTAAAGGCCTGTCTGTATTCCAGCCAGAAGAATTAAAGGTGTGTATTCCAACCAGAGGGATTAAAGATGTGTGCTGTGTTGGAATACCAGCAGGATTATATCTTTGGATGTTATCTCTTGCCAGAGAAGTCACATTGCTGGATTAAAATTTCTCTACATCTTCCCTCCTTCTATTTAAAAATCATGCACAGTTTATCAAAACAATTATCAATTCCACAATCTTGCCAGACCTTATAAAGAAGCATTGATGTCATAATCCTTTATCCTGCTTTCCTGATCATCTATCCTTCAGCAAATATCTATTTCATCATCTAAGTTTTCAGTCTGCCAGTCCGAAAAAAGATCTGTCATTTTGGGGCCAGTTTTTTGAGCTGTGTCCATGCAGTGGAGATCAGCTTTCTGCATCATCTGCATTGTTGTCTTCCTGCCTCCCTTCATTCTTTGAGTTGTGCCTTTCATGTGGAAGCTTCTCTTATTCAGATGAGATCTTTACCAATTTGATAGAACCCATAGTCTTTCACCATCTGTGGAAAAACAGACAAAATCTCTTATCCAACAAAACACATTGCCTGACTTCCATTCAGATGTTAAATAAATTTTTAAAGTATACAGATTGATCCAATTCAGCAGCTTTTTTCTTTTTTCTCTAATCCAGTATCTTTCAGCTAATACTGACAAGAGTCGACAACAGACTGGAACTAACTGATCCATCGTGGAAGAAGACAGACTAAAGAGAAAACAAAAGGAAAGAAGATGCTAGAGACCACCTGATGTCTACAAACTCAGAATCAAAGCTCTGGCCATAGATCACTTGCCTAACCTGTGTGAACCATGGGTCAGAGATGCAAAGCTGAAAACCAAAAATTAAAATAATAATAATTAAAAATAACTTTTTTTTTTGCTTGGGTGCTTTGCCTGCATAGATGCCTGTGCACCACTTCTTTGCCTGGTACCTGCAGAGGCCAAATGAGAGAGTGAGGTTTCATAGAACTGGACCTACAGATAGGTGAGCAGGCACATTAGCGCCACTGGAAATCTGTGATGGTTTATATATGCTTGAACCAGAGAGTTGTACTATTAGGAGGTGTGGTCTTGATGAAGTAGAAGTGCCACTGTGGGCATGGGCTTTAAGAGCTACCTGGAAGCCAGTCTTCTAGCAGACTTCAGATGAAGATGTAGAGATCTTAGCTTGTCCTGCACCATGTCTGCCTGGATGCTGCCATGTTCCACCTTGATGATAATGAACTAAACCTCTGAATTGGTAGTTAGCCCCAATTAAATGTCCTTTTAAGAGTTGCCTTGGTCATGGTGTCTTTCACACCAATAAGACCTTAACTAAGGCAGATATTAATACCAGAGACTGGGGTACTGTTGTGATAGACCTGACCAGGTTTTTATTTAGAAGAATGTGGACTTTTGAATATTGGATTAGGAAAGCAGTGGAATCCTTTAAGTGGGCCTTAAGTAGAAATATGGAAGACTTTGTTGCTGTGTATGATTTGAACAGTGCAGACCTGGTGCAAGAGGTTTCAGTGGAGAGGAATTTCAGTATATAGCGGAGAAACTGTTATTGTGGTGTTTTGCTGGAGCATATGGCTGCTCTGAAGAGTCTGCCTGAGGCTAAATTGAAGAGATTTAGATTAATTGCTTTGAAAAAGGAAGTCTCAAAACAGCCTGGTAGAAATTCTGTTGTATGGTGAAGTGGCTGGTTCTGTGTGTCAACTTAACACAATCTGGAGTTATCACAGAGAAAGGAGCCTCCCTTGAGGGAATGCCTCCATGAGATCCACTCTCAATTAGTGATCAAGGGTGAGAAGGCCCATTGTGGGTGATGCCATCCCTAGGCTGGTAGTCTTAGGTTCTAGAAGAAAGCAAGCTGAGCAAGCCAGGGGAAGCAAGACAGTAAATAAAATCCCTCCATGGCCTCTGCATCAGCTCCTGTTTCCTTTGAGTTCCAGTCCTGACTTCCTTTGGTGATCAACAGCATTGTGGAAGTGTAAGCTGAATAAACCCTTTCCTCCCCAACTTGCTTCTTGGTCATGATGTTTGTGCAGGAATAGAAAGCCTGACTACAACATATGGTTAATAAATTTTACTCTTACGAAGAGTATTTTAATGAAAAAGAGCAAGCTGTAAAAAGAAAAATACAAAATATATGATTCAAGTATTAAAGAGAACCAGCAAGTAGAATGGAACTAAATCCTATCTATGTTCCAGGAGATAACAGATTAAGGGAGCGGGACTTTGGAGCAAGATTTCACCCAGGTAAGTTTAGGGTTAGGTGGTACATGATTTTAATCCTAGGAGACAGAGCCATGAAGATCTCTAAGCTCAAGGTCAATCTACAAGCAAGTTCCAGGACAGCCAAGCTTCGGTAGTGAGTGAGTTGAAAAACAGAAAGCTAATAATAGATTAAGGGGGAAGGGTGATGTTCCATCCCCTGAAAGCAGTAGAACTTGGCAGCTTTGGCCATGTGGCTTTAGAGTTCAGAATAGAAGGGACTACTGAGACAACCGATACTGGTTAGCTGGAGCTAAGATATTAGCGGTGATTAAGAAGAGACCAGCATCACTGAGGTGAAATCTTTTGAGAAGTGTTTTCTGAGAGCACAAAGAAGCTGTGTTCCAGAGATACCCAAGGTTATACCTCATGCTGCAGCTGGACTTGGTATGTAGGAATCACTCAGGTGGTACTGGTTTTGAAGGTATGAAGGGCTCATGGAGAGCAGCTGAGGTTTGGCACTGTGAGAGGGAATTGAAGGTCATTGTTGAAGGTTCAGCCTCAGTTGCAGTTGACAGCCCTAGCCTGATGGGGTCATGCAAAGTAGTTGAGGCTTGGCTCCATGAAGAGAGCCTAGGAGAGGCTATTGGTAAAGCCTAGTTACACCAGAAAAGCCCAGTGTATTAGAGATGCCAGTACCACAAGATAATCACCAAGAACAGTAGCAGCAGTGGAGTGGAGACAACTAGAGCTTAGAGTGTTATAGAAGGCAGTGTTGGAGTTGTAACCCAAGCCTTTTGGAGGAGCCTAGTATATCATATGTGGATTCCAGACATTGGAACAAGAAGCTGTGACCGTGTAGTTTTCCTGTAAATCACAAAATGTCTGACATGCAAGAGCTTTGGAATACCAGCAGAGGAAAACTGCTAACAGGGAGGGGAACCAGCCCAGGAGAAGGAACTTTGTTGCAATCAACAAAGAAGAAAAAGGATTATAGATCTGAAGACCACTTTGATATCAGCCATGGAGATGCAAAGTTTGGAGTTTGCCCAGCTGGTTTCCTAACTTGCTTTGGGGATCATAGTTAAGTGACTGGATGAGTTGCAGAAGAAACTTTGAACTTTGGACTTTTAACATTGTTGAGACTTCTGTAGACTATGGGGACTTTGGAAGTTGGAGTAAATATATTTTTTTATTATGCTCTGGCTAGGTATAACCCTCATAGACACATTTGTCTGAACAAGCTTATGGGGGCCAGGGACTGGAATGTGATGGCTTGTATACGCTTGGCTCAGCGAGTGATACTGTTAAGAGGTGTGGTCTTGTTGTAGTAGGTATAGCCTTTTTGAAGTAGATGTGCCACTGAGGCATGGACTTTAATACCCTAGTACTAGCTGTCTGGAAGTCAGTCTTCTCTTAGCAGCCTTCAGAGTTGCCTTGGTCCTGGTTTCTGTTCACAGGAGTAAAACCCTAAAACAGAATCGAATCCATGTTCTCTGGAAAGCAGTTAGTGTTCTTAACTACTCAAACACACTTTAATTCTTTTTTTTTAAATAAAATGAAACAATGAAATGGAAACTAATATCCAAAGAGGGGGGGTTGTATCAACACAGGATAAAGTGTGTGGATAAATTAACACCTAATGAAAATAAACCCCATATGGGATTGTTGATCAAGTACTCTCTCTCCTTGTCTAGGACTGGAGGGCAGGCTTCTCTTATTTCCTCCACTGGACAGTGATAACTGAGCTGCCACCCACCTGTTCCTTCTGTGAAGGAGCAAGGGTTGGGCTCCTATTCTTCCTCTTGAGCCAGCACTTTCTGAAACTGAATCTTCCCTCTCGCTCTCTCCTCTCTTCTCTCTCTCTCCTCTCTGCCTCTCTCCCTCTCTTCTCTCTCTCTCTCCTCTCTGCCTCTCTCCCTCTCTCTTCTCTCTTCTCTCCTCTCTCCTCTCTCCCTCTCTCCCTCTCTCCTCTCTCCTCTCTCCTCTCTCCTCTCTCCTCTCTCCTCTCTCCTCTCTCCCCTCTCCCTCTCTCCTCTCTCCTCTCTCCTCTCTCCTCTCTCCTCTCTCCCCTCTCCCTCTCTCCTCTCTCCTCTCTCCTCTCTCCTCTCTCCCTCTCTCCTCTCTCCCTCTCTCCTCTCCCTCTCTCCTTCTCTCCTCTCTCCTCTCTCCCTCTCTCCTTCTCTCCTCTCTCCTCTCTCCCTCTCTTCTCTCTCCCTCTCCCTCTCTTCTCTCTCCTCTCTCCCTCTCTTCTCTCTCCTCTCTCCCTCTCTCCCTCTCTCCTCTCTCCCTCTCTCCCTCCCCCTCTCTCTCTCTCCTTCTCTCTCTCTCTCTTCCTCCCTCCTTTTGTTGCTCAATTTGTGCTTTCTCCCACTTCTCTTGGTAGTCCTTTTTACTTATTTTTATAGTTCAGGTTTCATCTGGAGTCTGTGCTCCACATTCTCTTGTGATGTTCATGTGATTTTTTTTTTCAGGAAAACAAAGAGGAAATTTCATGTCAAACATGGCATGGTTGACTATATAGTGAGCTTTAATGATAGCATGAATACCAGGGGTTGATCTTAACTATTAAAACTAACAAAATAAAAACTACTTAAAATTAAAAGAATGATAACAAAGGAAAATAATCTCATTTTAACACTATTGAAATCTTTTTTCCATTTTCACCATTCATCATGCTTAGCCCTGAACCCCATCAAACTTCCCACATTCCCGAAAAGCAATGGCAAGCAAAGAAAAAATGGTTCCATCCAGAATTTCTTAAGCAAAGAAAAGAAGAATCTTCAATGCTATCCCTGATCTCGCCCCTCTGCCCATTTCTACCACTGGCCAAGGCAAAAGCAGTTTTCTACCCTATGTCACAATTACAAGATCACTTTGAAACCCAAGGTGCACGTTGTCCAAAGTCTAGTATCTGCTATGGTTTACCTTGTGAATTTCCATTTCTTCCTGCTATTCTTGAAAACACATTGATGTCCACCCCCAGTTTGCTTGAGACGTTGAGAATTTATAGCCATGCCCTACTTCCAGCTCCTTCTCTCTTCTGGGTGTTTTCTTTTTCTTTCTGCTTCTTGTTTTCTGTTGAAGATGTCATCTCTCAGCTTCTTGTTCCAGCTGCCTGCTGCTACACCTCCTCTGTTATTACACACTCTCCTCTCGGTACCATAGTCCTAAAATATTTTCTTCTGTAAGTTGCTTTAGGTCATGATATTTCATCACAGCAACAGTAAGGGATTAAAGCCTTGAGCAAGTGTCCCTGATTGAGTGTGAAATTAAATGTCTCTACTCTTTCAGGTTCTGAATGCTTGGTCCCCAGAGTATGGCATAAGTCTGGGAGGTGATCGGCTCTAGCTGGACTAAGTCACTGAATGTACCTTCAAAAGTTGTATGTAGTCCCTGGTCCTGTTCACTTTGCTCTGCTTCCAATCTGCCATGAGGTGAGTAATTATTAACCACACATTCACAGTGTTTGACCTCACCATGGTCTGTCACTGACCAAGCTATGGACAGTGTATTGAAATTTCTGAAACTGTGCCCCAACTTTCCTCTTTCTGACCAGTTTCGGTCACAGTGACAATGAAAGTAACTCAGAGAGCATTCTAAGAAGAGGTACTGAAGTGTAATGGACAGGAGAAAAATTTGTCCTTACATATAAGCTCTTGGTTTGCACCAGTGAAGCCATGCAACTTAACCGGGCACCCTCAGTCATTTGTCAGGACTGACAGGCTAGAGGACAGCTGGTTGATGGGTCAAACTCTCGGAGGATGCGCTGTGATCCATGACCCTGGAAATGTTTCAAAGACTTAGAAAGTTCAGACCATGCGTTCATGATTATATTGACATATCAGTCCTACATAAGAATGGTCTGGTATTGTGGAAGGGAAAAGGAAAAAAATCTCTGCTCACTGACAGAACTTTGCTAACGTGGATCCACTGGAAGCCTATATCCCACTGGCTCAAGAGTGGTTTGCTTATTTTTATTACTTTTTACATATGTTCTTTTTTTTTTTTTTTTACATTGTAGCTCTGACAACATGTCAAATTATCAATCACTCTGGCTTGAAAGCTACTGAATCGCTCTCTCTACCACCTGTTTGAATAGTTGAAACAAAAACTGTCCTTGTAGCAATTTGTTTGAATAACTAAAACATTAAAAGATCTTTTAAAAAAATCAAGTGACAAAGAAAGGGAGAAACCTACATGATCACCATGCCTTCCAAAGTGAAAATATTTACAGAAATTCTAAGCCTGATAAAGTGCACCTCCCCACAGACACACAGACCAACACCCAATTCTAATCAGAGGTACACCCAACTTCTCGTCCTTGTGTGTTCCTTTGCAGCAGATTAATGTCTGCCAAATTACTCAGTCTGACAACTTGGCTTTGATCTCTTAATTTTTCACCTTCCTAACCCCTAAATACACCCCTCAAACCTACTTGTAGATATGGTGCACTGATTCCAGCCCCCTACCCCCATCACACTGGAATTATATTTTATCCTGCTTTCAGCCAACCTTTCAGAGCTGTAAAAGCTAGAGGATCCTGCTCGTGGTCTCCCTATAATCTTGGACTTGCTTTCTAAATCTTTAACTAACTTGAATACATTGAACCCCTCCTATCCATCGAAATCCCTTTCTATTTTATTCCCCATACTTTTCCTAAATCTACCAGATTTTCTAAATTCTCAGGAAAATCAATGGATAGCAAATGATCAAAATATTGGATCAGTGGTCTGATTTTCCTTGTAAAATTTTACTCTTTGAGAATTTTACACACACACACACACACACACAGAGAGAGAGAGAGAGAGAGAGAGAGAGAGAGAGAGAGAGAGACTATATATATATATGAAAATAATTTGTATGTAAAATATTTTGATCATTGTTTTGCCCCCCTCATCTTCTCTCAAAATTTCCCTACTTCCCACCCATCCAGCCCCACACATTCTTTCTCTCTTTAGAAAACTAAAAATCAAAAACCACAAAAGAGTAATAGCACCCCTCTCCAAAACACACACAAAGGAAAGAATCAACAACAATAAAGAAAAAAATCCCATAAAATCGGCAAGTATAGATCATAAGTGAAAGACCAATAAGGTTAAAAAATATGAGAAATAAAAGCATTGAGTTTGGTTTGTGATGGCCATTTTACTATTAGGCCATCCACTGTTGCCCTTGAAGTGTGGTTTGTATACCAAGGAGACTCTGTTGGCGAAAACTAACTTTTCCTTTTCAAGCACTTGTCAATTGGAAATAAATGGCTTCTTAATTAGTTATTGGAGCTCCTGTCCACCTCCCTTTCTCGTGTCACGGCCCCATCTGGTGTAGAGTTGGGTAGCCCCTGTACTCAATGCCACCAGGCTTCTTGTGTCTGAATAACATGCTTCCTCCCTTTCCTTGATCCTCTCTCATAACCTTCTCGTCTACTTTTCTGTATAGTTCCCTGAGCCCTGAGGGAAAGGCTTTGATGGAGACTTTTGATCAGGGTATTCCAAGGTCCCTCTGCACATTGTGCATTTGTGGGTCTCTGCATTTGTTTCCATCTAGTGCAGGAGTAAGCTTCTCCGATCATAGTTGAGCAAGACAGTGATTTATAGATATAGGAGAATGTGTTCAGACAAGATTTCTTGCTATGTTCCTTTAGAAGAACAATAGTATTTTGTTTTCCCCTAGGTCCCTGGTCTAACTAGTCTCAGATTTCAACCAATGGAACATTGTCAGTCATCTCACTGAGTGGGACTTAAACCCATTCAGATAGTGGTTGGTTATTCCCATAACATTTGTGCTACTATTTGTGCCCGTGTATCATCCAGATGGTCTCATACAGGGTATTTTTTAAAATATTTTTATCAGGTATTTTCTTCATTTACATTTCCAATGCTATCCCAAAAGTCCCCCATACCCTCCCCCCCCCCACTCCCCTACCCACCCAATCCCACTAATTGTCCCTGGCATTCCCCTGTACTGGGGCATATAAAGTTTGCAAGTCCAATGGGGCTCTCTTTCCAGTGATGGCCGACTAGGCCATCTTTTGATACATATGCAGCTAGAGTCACGAGCTCCGGGGTACTGGTTAGTCCATAATGTTGTTCCACCTATAGGGTTGCGGATCCATTTAGCTCCTTGGGTACTTTCTCTAGCTCCTCCTTTGTGGGCACTGTGGTCCATCCAATAGCTGACTGTGAGCATCCACTTCTGTGTTTGCTAGGCCCTGGCGTAGTCTCACAAGAGAGAGCTCTATCTGGGTCCTTTCAGCAACATCTTGCTAGTGTGTGCAATGGTGTCAGCGTTTGGAAGCTGATTATGGGATGGATCCCCGGATATGGCAGTCTCTAGATGGTCCATCCTTTCATCACAGCTCCTAACTTTGTCTCTGTAACTCCTTCCATGGGTGTTTTGTTCCCAATTCTAAGAAGAAGCAAAGTGTCCACACTTTGGTCTTCGTTCTTCTTGACTTTCATGCATTTAGCAAATTGTATATTATATCTTGGGTATCCTAAGTTTCTGGGCTAATATCCACTTATCAGTGAGTACATATTGTGTGAGTTCCTTTGTTATTGGGTTACCTCACTCAAGATGATGCCCTCCAGGTCCATCCATTTGCCTAGGAATTTCATAAATTCATTCTTTTTAATAGATGAGTAGTACTCCATTGTGTAAATGTAGCACATTTTCTGTATCCATTCCTCTGTTGAGGGGCATCTGGGTTCTTTCCAGCTTCTGGCTATTATAAATAAGGCTGCTATGAACATAGTGGAGCATGTGTCCTTCTTACCAGTTGGGACATCTTCTGGATATATGCCCAGGAGAGGTATTGCGGGATCCTCCAGTAGTACTATGTCCAATTTTCTGAGGAACCACCAGACTGATTTCCAGAGTGGTTGTACAAGCTTGCAATCCCACCAACAGTGGAGGAGTGTTCCTCTTTCTCCACATCCTTGCCAGCATCTGTGTCACCTGAATTTTTGATCTGAGCCATTCTGACTGGTGTGAGGTGGAATCTCAGGGTTGTTTTGATTTGCATTTCCCTGATGATTAAGGATGTTGAACATTTTTTTCAAGTGCTTCTCAGCCATTTGGTATTCCTCAGGTGAGAATTCTTTGTTCAGCTCTGAGCCCCATATTTTAATGCAGTTATTTGATTTTCTGGAGTCTACCTTCTTGAGTTCTTTATATATATTGGATATTAGTCCCCTATCTGATTTAGGATAGGTAAAGATCCTTTCCCAATCTGTTGGTGGTCTTTTTGCCTTATTGACGGTTTCTTTTGCCTTGCAGAAGCTTTGCAACTTTATGAGGTCCCATTTATCGATTCTCAATCTTACAGCACAAGCCATTGTTGTTCTATTCAGGAACTTTTCCCCTGTACCCATATCTTCGAGGCTTTTCCCTACTTTCTCCTCTATAAGCTTCAGTGTCTCTGGTTTTATGTGGAGTTCCTTAATCCACTTAGATTTGACCTTAGTACAAGGAGATAAGTATGGATCGATTCGCATTCTTCTACATGATAACCGCCAGTTGTGCCAGCACCATTTGTTGAAAATGCTGTCTTTTTTCCACTAGATGTTTTTAGCTCCCTTGTCAAAGATCAAGTGACCATAGGTGTGTGGGTTCATCTCTGGGTCTTCAATTCTGTTCCATTGGTCTACTTGTCTGTCTCTATACCAGTACCATGCAGTTTTTATCACAATTGCTCTGTAGTAAAGCTTTAGGTCAGGCATGGTGATTCCACCAGAGGTTCTTTTATCCTTGAGAAGACTTTTTGCTATCCTAGGTTTTTTGTTATTCCAGATGAATTTGCAGATTGCTATTTCTAATTCGTTGAATTGAGCTGGAATTTTGCTGGGGATTGCATTGAATCTGTAGATTGCTTTTGGCAAGATAGGCATTTTTACTATATTGATCCTGCCAATCCATGAGCATGGGAGATCTTTCCATCTTCTGAGATCTTCTTTAATTTCTTTCTTCAGAGACTTGAAGTTCTTATCATACAGATCTTTCACTTCCTTAGAGTCACGGCAAGGTATTTTATATTATTTATTTCATTTTGATCAAATTTTGGTATGTCATAGAGATCAAAAACCACATGCATTCGTCTAGGGTTTCTAGGGTGGTGTAATACAGACTTTCAAAGCACGTCCTTATAATTCTGTGAGTTTCTTCAATATTTGTTGCCTCGTGCTTAATCTCTATGTGTGTTAGTCTGGTTCATTTCTCTCTTTCTTTAGTTAATTTGTTCAAAGTTTTGTTTATTTTGTTTTTATTTTAAAAACAGCTATTTATTTCATTGATGTTTTATATATTGTTTTTGTTGTTTCTACTTTGATTTAAGCCCTGATTTTAATTATTTCTTCCTATCAATTGTTCCTGGATATTGTTTCTTCTTGTGGTGTTTGTTTGTTTTGCTTTCAAGTATATAATTAAGTTATTAATCTAAGGTTTCTCTAGTTCCTGGTGTAGGCACTTAATGTTAGTGAATTTTCCTCTTAGAATGTTCTTCATTATGTCTCACAGGATTTGGTATTCTGTGTTTTCAGTTTCATTCCATTCTAGAGGTTTTTCATTTCCATCTTCATTTCTGCCTTGAGACAATTTTTATTCACTACTTGGCTGTGTACTTTTTGCCATTTCTATTGTTGATATCTAGCTTTAATTCACAGTGGTCAGGTAGGATAGAATGTGTTATTAGTTTTCCTGTATTTGTCACAAATAGCTTTGTGTCCTTATATGTGATCAACTCTGAAGAGAGTTCCATGGGCAGCTGAGAAGAATTATGTTTTAATGTTTGGGTGAAATGTTATGTAGATATCTGTTAGGTTCAGTTAATTTGTGTTATTTAACTTCAACACTTCTCCACTTAGATTTTGTCTGGATGATCTGACTATTGGTGAAATTGTGGTATTAATGTTACCAACCCTCTCTTCATTAGAGTTAATACTTGAATTTAGATGCAGTAGTGTTTCTTTTATGAAATTTGATGCATAAGTAAATAGAATTATGATATCCTTTTGCTGTGTCATTCCCATGACAATTATGGATTATGCTGTGTCCTTCCATATTACTTTGGATTAGTTTTGGTTTTAAGTCTATTTTGACAGATATACCTGTTGTAGAAATTATTTAATCCCAAATCAGGGTTTCAACCTCACCATTTAGTTCCCAGATAAAAAACACATACAACATTTATATTTACAATAAGTATTGATCAGCACAGGAGCTGGGCAGATACCTATCTTCTATACTATTAGAAGAATTTTTTTTATTAATTACTACTTACTCTGTTTCATCTGGGCTGTTCTTAAGGCCAATTGGCCAACCCTCAGAACCATATTTTCTTGACTCCTAATCCATAATACTTTCTCTTTCCTACTCCTCCCCCATCTTCTTCTCTTCATGGTTTTCCTCCAACCCCAAGCCCAGAAACTTAAACCCCAACTATGTCTCTTCTGCCCAGCTATTAGCAGTTGGCATCTTTATTTACCAATAAGAAATACCTTGGGAGCAGGGTCACTTAGGTCTATGTGCAGACACCAGGTCCTAGAGGCCCAAATATTAGCATTAGAATACAATTTGCACCAGGTCAACCCACTACATTTCACTCCTTTTGTCCAAGTAAAAGGGTTCTTTTTCTTATAGTAACAAACAATACATAGTAAGAACTATTTTGAAAAAATATAAAGTTATTAGTATGAATACCATGTAAAAGTCCAGGCTGTATTTTGTAACCTGGATGATGTACTTTGCAATTCTGTACCTAAATCATCTTCTAATTTAACTTGTATTACCATCCTAGAACACCTTAAATCCTAAACAACTTAAGTTCCAAGGTGAGACGATTACTATCTGGTCTTCAATCCTGACAGAGTTGAGAAGGAATAAACATTTGAGTATGCAGGAAGCTTCTAAAATTTAAACAATTGGCAAAAAGAGCTGACTGCTTAGTCAGTCCCCAACATACCTAATAATGTTGGAGCATCTATCTTCAGCCTTCAGGCCCAGAACCTCTGACAGACTTTACGTGAAGCAGGAATTATGAAGGACTAACTTATCCTGTATCTGCAGAGCTTAGCAATTGACTATCCTGTGTCCATTTTTCTTTTTAGGACAGCATTCTGTCTGCAAATAAAATTGGGGCATTTCTTGCCCAGTGGCTAGCTTACCACAATTGAAGCAACTCAACATGGATATATTGATGCTCATCATCTTCTTTCAAGTGGATGGGGTTACTGTCAGGAACAGACATGCTATGTATCTGTATCAAAAGATATTTTAATAATGAGATAACTTTAAATGCCATATTCTGTGGATCTCTGATGCATTTTTGAGACCATATATCTTCATATATCATAATGAATTGTTAAACATTGAATGAATATATATATATAATATATACACATATATTATATATATATATATAATTGGAATAGCCTTGAAAACATTTTATTGTAATTAACTAAATTGTATGATCATAAGTTTGACTATCTAATTATTAATTAGCATTACTTAATTATTCTAAAAGTTTGTAATAGTAGCTATTAAAAGGACTGGGCCTAAGGCTTTATATTCTTAAATGAGTTGCATAGGCACAATGCCTATCTAAGAGTAACAAAATTAATTTTAAATTTTGTTTCAATAGATTAAGATTTATACCAATGAAAACCTTAAGCCTGTATCAGTATCTAAAATTTTATATTATTGTTAGAAAATATAACCTCAATTTTGCATCAAAATATAAAAATCACTACCATGTATGATTATGGCTATAAAATGCTTTTGTTTAAGAGTAGATTTAATACATTATCCCTATTCGTCTAATTTCTTATAGTATTAGTATACCCCCCTTTTTTTTTCTTTTTAACCCCCTTCCCTTTCTCCTAAGAAAGGATAGGGAAGAAAAAAAGGAAAGATGGAAATCCTTGAGTCTAAGTTCTCTATTTAGCTTCCTCTCTGTCCAAATCTATAAATATTTGTAAATTATCCCTTAAAATGGCAACCTACTGATAATTCACAAAATGACCCAAGCCATCCATCCCAACTTAAGGGACTGGGAAAACCATCTTCTTATATTTGCTTCCTGCTGAATTGGGGTGAAGAATTCTTGTTTGGGGTCCAAACAAAAACTAGGAAAATGCTTCTTAGTTCTGTTTCCTTAGAATACCTTTTTCCACACTTTTGCTTTAAGGTTATATCTGTTCTTGATGATGAGGTATGTTTCTTGGAGGAGTAAAATGTTAGATCCTGTTCTACAATCCAGTATGTTGATTTGTGTCTTTTTATTGGCGAATTGAAACCATTACTATTGAGAGCTATTACTGAATATTTTTTATTACTGCCTGCTATTTGCTACAGTGTTATTTTTATTCTTAAAGACCTCCTTAGGCTACCATTTCTGGGATTATTTGTTCACTGTATCCTCTTGTGTGTAGTGAAACTCCTCTTCAATCAAGTTTTCCTTCCAGTGTCCTCTGTGGAGCTAGATTCATAGACAAAAATTGCTTAAATTTATTTTTATTAATTTTTTCCTTTGCTTCTTATTGATCATTTTGCTGAGTATAATATTCTGGACAGGTGTCTGTGGTCTTTCAGAGCTGGTAGAACATTAATGCAGTACATTCTGGCTTTCAAAATCTCCATTGAAAAGTCAGATGTTATTCTCATAGACCTGACTTTACACGTGACTTGGCTTTTTATTCCTTGAAGGTTTTATTTTCAATTAAAATTTTTTATAAGTTTTGAGATTATAATATAGTTATGACATTTCTCTCTTCTTTTCTCTCCCTTCAAACCCTCTCCTTTACCCCTCCCACTTCCTGTGTGGTTACTGGCATCTTTTTTTCACAAACTGCAATTGCATGCATTCACGTATATACATACATATTTCTACATGTTCAGTCCATATAATGTTGCTTGTATATTTTCAGGGCTGACTGTTTGCCACTAGTAAACATCTGGTCTGCTCTTCCCAGAGGTAAATTAGTGTTCCCACCCCCAGCTTTTCTCATGTGCCTACAGTTCTCTCTGTAGGGTTGAGTCCTAGTAGGCTTTCCCCCATCCACTTTGGCATGTCCATTGGTGCCATACTTGTTTAACTAACATTTGAGCAATCATAGACTTTATGATGGTGACTTCCAATATTACTAGTAGACACAATTTCTAAGCAAACTTTCTGACCCTCTGTTTCTTATAATTATTCTGCCTCCTCTTCTGCAATGTTCTCTGAGCCTTAGGTTTCAATTTTTTTTTTATAGATGCATCCATTCAGACTGGGCTCTATAACTACATTCTGATTGTGTGCTTTTGGATAGTGGCGTCTCTCTGTTGTAAAGAGATGTTTCCTTGCTAATGAAGTCATGGTTATTGGAGGAGACTCTATAGCCACTAACTTAGTAACCCAGCAAGTCTCTAACAATAATCTGTAAACATTTGTCTTTATACTAGCAGACAAGTATGGTATTCTCTTGCAGCTTTTAATTACCTTTCCCTGTTCTATACATTAGTGTTTGTATCACTGTGCCTCACAGGGAATTTCTTTCATGGACCTGTCTTGTGCATGTTCTGTATGCATTTTGCTTATCTTTCTTTATATTTTAGAAATTTTCTTCTATAATTTTGTCAAAATATTCTTTGTGTCTTTGACCTAGGTTTTTTCTGTTTCCTTTATATCTATTTTTTTTTTTTGAGAAGACAAAGTTTCACTTTATTACCTACAAATTTCTTTTTTTTTTCCATTTTTTATTAGGTATTTAGCTCATTTACATTTCCAATGCTATACCAAAAGTCCCCCATACCCACCCACCCCCACTCCCCTACCCACCCACTCCCCCTTTTTGGCCCTGGCGTTCCCCTGTGCTGGGGCATACAAAGTTTGCATGTCCAATGAGCCTCACTTTCCAGTGATGGCCGACTAGGCCATCTTTCGATACATATGCAGCTAGAATCAAGAGCTCAGGGGTACTGGTTAGTTCATAATGTTGTTCCACCTATAGGGTTGGAGATCCCTTTAGCTCCTTGGGTTCTTTCTCTAGCTCCTCCATTGGGAGCCCTATGATCCATCCATTAGCTGACTGTGAGCATCCACTTCTGTGTTTGCTAGGCCCCGGCATAGTCTCACAAGAGACAGCTACATCTGGGTCCTTTCAATAAAATCTTGCTAGGGTATGCAATGGTGTCAGCGTTTGGATGCTGATTATGGGGTGGATCCCTGGATATGGCAGTCTCTACATGGTCCATCCTTTGATCTCAGCTCCAAACTTTGTCTCTGTAACTCCTTCCATGGGTGTTTTGTTCCCAAATCTAAGGAGGGGCATAGTGTCCACACTTCAGCCTTCATTCTTCTTGAGTTTCATGTGTTTAGCAAATTGTACCTTATATCTTGGGAATCCTAGGTTTGGGGCTAATATCCACTTATCAGTGAGTACATATTGTGTGAGTTCCTTTGTGAATGTGTTACCTCACTGAGGATGATGCCCTCCAGGTCCATCCATTTGGCTAGGAATTTCATAAATTCATTCTTTTTAATAGCTGAGTAGTACTCCATTGTGTAGATGTACCACATTTTCTGTATCCATTCCACTGTTGAGGGGCATCTGAGTTCTTTCCAGCTTCTGGCTATTATAAATAAGGCTGCTATGAACATAGTGGAGCATGTGTCCTTCTTACCAGTTGGGGCATCTTCTGGATAAAAACCCAGGAGAGGTATTGCTGGATCCTCCGGTAGTACTATGTCCAATTTTCTGAGGAACCGCCAGACTGATTTCCAGAGTGGTTGTACAAGCCTGCAATCCCACCAACAATGGAGGAGTGTTCCTCTTTCTCCACATCCACGCCAGAATCTGCTGTCACCTGAATTTTTGATCTTAGCCATTCTGACTGGAGTGAAGTGGAATCTCAGGGTTGTTTTGATTTGCATTTACCTGATGATTAAGGATGTTGAACATTTTTTCAGGTGCTTCTCTGCCATTCGGTATTCCTCAGGTGAGAATTCTTTGTTCAGTTCTGAGCCCCATTTTTTAATGGGGTTGTTTGATTTTCTGAAGTCCACCTTCTTGAGTTCTTTATATATGTTGGATATTAGTCCCCTATCTGATTTAGGATAGGTAAAGATCCTTTCCCAATCTGTTGGTGGTCTTTTTGTCTTATTGACGGTGTCTTTTCCCTTGCAGAAACTTTGGAGTTTCATTAGGTCCCATTTGTCAATTCTCGATCTTACAGCACATGCCATTGCTGTTCTGTTCAGGAATTTTCCCCCTGTGCCCATATCTTCAAGGCTTTTCCCCACTTTCTCCTCTATAAGTTTCAGTGTCTCTGGTTTTATGTGAAGTTCTTTGATCCACTTAGATTTGACCTTAGTACAAGGAGATAAGTATGGATCGATTTGCATTCTTCTACATGATAACCGCCAGTTGTCCCAGCACCAATTGTTGAAAATGCTGTCTTTCTTCCACTGGATGGTTTTAGCTCCCTTGTCGAAGATCAAGTGACCATAGGTGTGTGGGTTCATTTCTGGGTCTTCAATTCTATTCCATTGGTCTACTTGTCTGTTTCTATACCAATACCATGCAGTTTTTATCACAATTGCTCTGTAGTAAAGCTTTAGGTCAGGCATGGTGATTCCACCAGAGGTTCTTTTATCCTTGAGAAGACTTTTTGCTATCCTAGGTTTTTTGTTATTCCAGATGAATTTGCAAATTGCTCCTTCTAATTCGTTGAAGAATTGAGTTGGAATTTTGATGGGGATTGCATTGAATCTGTAGATTGCTTTTGGCAAGATAGCCATTTTTACAATGTTGATCCTGCCAATCCATGAGCATGGGAGATCTTTCCATCTTCTGAGATCTTCTTTAATTTCTTTCTTCAGAGATTTGAAGTTTTTATCATACAGATCTTTCACCTCCTTAGTTAGAGTTACACCAAGATATTTTATACTATTTGTGACTATTGAGAAGGGTGTTGTTTCCCTAATTTCTTTCTCAGCCTGTTTATTCTTTGTATAGAGGAAGGCCATTGACTTGTTTGAGTTTATTTTATATCTAGCTACTTCACCGAAGCTGCTTATCAGGTTTAGGAGTTCTCTGGTAGAATTTTTAGGGTCACTTATATATACTATCATATCATCTGCAAAAAGTGATATTTTGACTTCCTCTTTTCCAATTTGTATCCCCTTGATCTCCTTTTGTTGTCGAATTGCTCTGGCTAATACTTCAAGTACTATGTTGAAAAGGTAGGGAGAAAGTGGGCAGCCGTGTCTAGTCCCTGATTTTAGTGGGATTGCTTCCAGCTTCTCTCCATTTACTTTGATGTTGGCTACTGGTTTGCTGTAGATTGCTTTTATCATGTTTAGGTATGGGCCTTGAATTCCTGATCTTTCCAAAACTTTTATCATGAATGGGTGTTGAATCTTGTCAAAACTTTTTCTGCATCTAACGAGATGATCATGTGGTTTTTGTCTTTGAGTTTGTTTATATAATGGATTACATTGATGGATTTTCGTATATTAAACCATCCCTGCATTCCTGGAATAAAACCTACTTGGTCAGGATGGATGATTGCTTTAATATGTTCTTGGATTCGGTTAGCAAGAATTTTATTGAGGATTTTTGCATCGATTATCATAAGAGAAATTGGTCTGAAGTTCTCTATCTTTGTTGAATCTTTCTGTGGTTTAGGTATCAGAGTAATAGTGGCTTCATAAAATGAGTTGGGTAGAGTACCTTCTACTTCTATTTTGTGAAATAGTTTGTGCAGAACTGGAATTAGATCTTCTTTGAAGGTCTGATAGAACTCTGCACTAAACCCGTCTGGTCCTGGGCTTTTTTTGGCTGGGAGACTATTAATAACTGCCTCTATTTCCTTAGGTGATATGGGACTGTTTAGATGGTCAACTTGATCCTGACTCAACTTTGGTACCTGGTATCTGTCCAGAAATTTGTCCATTTCGTCCAGGTTTTCCAGTTTTGTTGAGTATAACCTTTTGTAGAAGGATCTGATGGTGTTTTGGATTTCTTGAGGATCTGTTGTTATGTCTCCCTTTTCATTTCTGATTTTGTTAATTAGGATTTTGTCCCTGTGCCCTTTAGTAAGTCTAGCTAAGGGTTTATCTATCTTGTTGATTTTCTCAAAGAACCAACTCCTCGTTTGGTTAATTCTTTGAATAGTTCTTCTTGTTTCCACTTGGTTGATTTCACCCCTGAGTTTGATTATTTCCTGCCGTCTACTCCTCTTGGGTGAATTTGCTTCCTTTTTTTCTAGAGCTTTTAGATGTGTTGTCAAGCTGCTAGTATGTGCTCTCTCCCGTTTCTTCTTGGAGGCACTCAGAGCTATGAGTTTCCCTCTTAGAAATGCTTTCATTGTGTCCCAAAGGTTTGGGTACGTTGTGGCTTCATTTTCATTAAACTCTAAAAAGCCTTTAATTTCTTTCTTTATTCCTTCCTTGACCAAGGTATCATTGAGAAGAGTGTTGTTCAGTTTCCACGTGAATGTTGGCTTTCCATTATTTATGTTGTTATTGAAGATCAGTCTTAGGCCATGGTGGTCTGATAGGATACATGGGACAATTTCAATATTTTTGTATCTGTTGAGGCCTGTTTTGTGACCAATTATATGGTCAATTTTGGAGAAGGTCCCGTGAGGTGCTGAGAAGAAGGTATATCCTTTTGTTTTAGGATAAAATGTTCTGTAGATATCTGTTAGGTCCATTTGTTTCATCACTTCTGTTAGTTTCACTGTGTCCCTGTTTAGTTTCTGTTTCCACGATCTGTACCTTGATGAAAGTGGTGTGTTGAAGTCTCCCACTATTATTGTGTGAAGTGCAATGTGTGCTTTGAGCTTTACTAAAATGTCTTTAATGAATGTGGCTGCCCTTGCATTTGGAGCGTAGATATTCAGAATTGAGAGTTCCTCTTGGAGGATTTTACCTTTGATGAGTATGAAGTGTCCCTCCTTGTCTTTTTTGATAACTTTGGGTTGGAAGTTGATTTCATTTGATATTAGAATGACCATTTGCTTGGAAAATTGTTTTCCAGCCTTTCACTCTGAGGTAGTGTCTGTCTTTTTCCCTGAGATGGGTTTCCTGTAAGCAGCAGAATGTTGGGTCCTGTTTGTGTAGCCAGTCTGTTAGTCTATGTCTTTTTATTGGGGAATTGAGTCCATTAATATTAAGAGATATTAAGGAAAAGTAATTGTTGCTTCCTTTTATTTTTGTTGTTAGAGTTGGCATTCTGTTCTTGTGGCTGTCTTCTTTTTGGTTTGTTGCGTGATTACTTTCTTGCTTGTTCTAGGGCGTGATTTCAGTCCTTGTATTGCTTCTTTTCTGTTATTATCCTTTGAAGGGCTGGATTCGTGGAAAGATATTGTGTGAATTTGGTTTTGTAGTGGAATACTTTGGTTTCTTTATCTATGGTAATTGAGAGTTTGGCCGGGTATAGTAGCCTGGGCTGGCATTTGTGTTCTCTTAGTGTCTGTATAACATCTGTCCAGGCTCTTCTGGCTTTCATAGTCTCTGGTGAAAAGTCTGGTGTAATTCTGATAGGCCTTCCTTTATATGTTACTTGACCTTTCTCCCTTACTGCTTTTAATATTCTATCTTTATTTAGTGCATTTGTTGTTCTGATTATTATGTGTCGGGAGGAATTTCTTTTCTGGTCCAGTCTATTTGGAGTTCTGTAGGCTTCTTGTATGATCATAGGCATCTCTTTCTTTATGTTTGGGAAGTTTTCTTCAATTATTTTGTTGAAGATATTAGCTGGCCCTTTAAGTTGAAAATCTTCATTCTCATCAATTCCTATTATCCGTAGGTTTGGTCTTCTCATTATGTCCTGGATTTCCTGGATGTTTTGAGTTAGGATCCTTTTGCATTTTGTATTTTCTTTGACTATTGTGTCGATGTTCTCTATGGAATCTTCTGCACCTGAGATTCTCTCTTCCATTTCTTGTATTCTGTTGCTGATGCTCGCATCTATGATTCCAGATCTCTTTCCTAGGGTTTCTATCTCCAACGTTGCCTCGCTTTGGGTTTTCTTTACTGTGTCTACTTCCCTTTTTAGTTCTAGTATGGTTTTGTTCATTTCCATTACCTGTTTGGATGTGTTTTCCTGTTTTTCTTTAAGGACTTCTACCTGTTTGGCTGTGTTTTCCTGCTTTTCTTTAAGGGCCTGTAACTCTTTAGCAGTGCTCTCCTGTAATTCTTTAAGTGACTTATGAAAGTCCTTCTTGATGTCCTCTATCATCATCATGAAAAATGTTTTTAAATCTGGGTCTAGATTTTCGGTTGTGTTGGGGTGCCCAGGACTAGGTGGGGTGGGAGTGCTGCGTTCTGATGATGGTGAGTGGTCTTGATTTCTGTTAGTAGGATTCTTACATTTGCCTTTCGCCATCTGGTAATCTCTGAAGCTAGCTGTTTTAGTTGTCTCTGTTGAGAGCTTGTACTTCAGGTGACTCTGTTAGCCTCTATAAGCAGACCTGGGAGGGTAGCACTCTCCTTGGTTTCAGTGGGTAGAGTATTCTCTGCAGGCAAGCTCTCTTCTTGCAGGGAAGGTGCCCAGATATCTGGTGTTCGAACCGGACTCCTGGCAGAAGTTGTGTTCCACTCACCAGAGGTCTTAGGATCCCGTGGGGAATCCTGTGTGGGCCCTTGGGGGTGTCAGGCAACTCCGCTGGCCCGGAAGCCCCTCCTTTATATCTATTATCTTTAAGATTGGTCTTTTCTCAGTGTCCCAGAATTCCTGGATGTTTTAGGTTGAATTTTTAAAATTTAACATTTTCTTTATCTGAGTCATCATTTAATCTACCTTGTTTTCAAGATTTGATTTATCATTTTCTCTTCACTCAATCTGCTTGCTTTCCCAAGCTTCTCATTTTGAGTTTTGTTTCTACTTGATTTTAGTAATTCTAATTCTTTTTGAATTCCATTTTCATATCTCAAATTGTTATCATTCAACCGTACTTTCATGGTCTTCATTGAGGCATTTATGAAAAAATTCTTTAAAGTCCTTGAATATATTCAAAATTGCTAAGTGTTTTGTGCCTCAGCTAAATTGCTCTCTTCAGCAAATATTAAAACAGGGTTTTAGTGTCTGAAGGAGGCATATTGTCCTTGTTCATGTTTGTGTTTTTGTGATGGGTTCTAGGCATTTGGAATGACACTGTGGTGTTTCTTAGTGAAAATATCTGGTCTCTCCTATGTTGGGTGGGTACTTGATTCTTTGATTGCTGCTAACCCAAACTGTCTGGTATGGACCAACTGAGTGATGGTTATTTCTTAGTCTTGGGGCCACACTAGGTTCCAGAGTTTAGATTCTATTGGTCCCAGATCTGAACTTTTGTGTGAACTCTGCATTTGGATTTCATACAGTCCTAGATTGGTGCATTGGGTAGGGTGGGTGCTTGAATAGTAGGTAAGGAAATTAGACTGACACTGGGGAACCTCTTAAGTAGGATTCAGAACCTGACTTCATGGACAGCTACAGAGACAAAATCATGGGTAGCCTGAGGTCCATGCCATATTTAGTGGTCAGTCCCAGTGGAACGACACTGGGCTGGCAAGATAGGGGAAACCTAGTAGGACAGAACAGAGCAAACAAAGGAGAGCACAGGCAGTTACCTATGTCTCTACCAAGTGTATTAAGTGTTAGGTCCCTTGAAAGGAGGAGGTCTGGGGCCAGCAGAGAGCACAAGGGAATGGAGATGGCTGAGGGGTGGGATGGAACTGAAGAGGGCATATGTGACAAGTCCCCAGGAAGTAGAGATAGAGCTCTACTAAATTTCTTGTGAATATTCAAGGGAACAGAATAGTATCTATCTCCCCTTCTTGGTCTTCTCTACAACCCTCCTCTTTTACCACTGGCTGAACTGACAGCAATTTTTTTTTTTTTTACCTGCTGCCCAGTTATAAGAAAAGATTAGATGAGGTATAGATGTCTAGCATCTATATAGTTTCCATCTTAAATTCCCATCTCTGTTATTCTGAAATGTTTGCTACTATGAAATATATAGATGTTCTTTGACTTACAGTAGATAGCCATTGTAAGCTGACGCTCTCTTTGGTGGATATACATAGCCTACAAGCGAGCATATATTGTAGCAACACAGTCTACAGGACAGAATGGGTTGTATATGGATGATTGGGAGCTGTGGTTTTATGCATTGCCCAGTATCACTAGAATAGCGTACTACATATAGCTATCCCAGGAAAATTTGAAAATTCAAATCATGAAGTATGGTTTCTACTGAATGTATATCACTTTCATACATCACGAAGTCAAAATCTTGTAAGTCATCAGATGGGGACCATCTGTACTGAAAACTAAAATAAAAATATCATTCAAGGTGTGCATCAACATTTTCCTCCCAGATTTGGTTATTTATACAATATGCCAAGGAAATACTAAGTACGCATGCTGACTGCTATGTCAGCCATGAATAAGAAAAAAAAATTACCTGTGTAAATAGAAATGAGAACACCATATTGAATTATCTAAATATGCTGGCAATTAAAATGAATATGATAAGCATTATTATATCTTTAAATGCAGAATAAATTGTCTCTGCTGGATTAAGAATAGCAAGGGTCACTCAGTATTGAAACTGTGACTTAGAGATAGCATAGCAATCACATGAAATTTAATACATTCAATTAGCTTGTACAATGAGATCTTCCAGGCTCTATTTCTTAAAAATCCACATATTTATGGAAGTCTAAAAAATAACCTACTCCTTTATGCTGCACTAGCCAAAGAGTGGACTGGAAAAGAGACTTTAGGGATTCAGTAAACTCAATAAACTCCTAAGACATCAGCCTACATTTGTTATGCTAAAGAGATGAGTCTACTGTCCTTCATGGCAAGATAAGAAATACTGGGCAGAAAGATCTATTATGTAGGATGCTGTCCAAGGAGTTAGATGACATCCTATTCCCAGAACTACAACAAATGGGCCTTCCAACCTTGAGCAAGTCCCTTCCTCTTCCTTTAATACTCTCTCCTAGTCCATCAATTATCCTACCTTTTCAATAACACACTATCACTTTCTAATCAAAATGAAAAAAGGCACTTCCTTGTTTTATACACCAATGCAAAGGATCTTAAGTTCAAATTTGGCACTAGTCAGGCTTCTGCTGAAATCAAAGTTGATTCCAAAACCTTGTGATTAAATGTTTTGGAAAATTGATCTTTAAATGACAAGTCTTGATATATCATGCTTTCATTAGCTAGAGTCTTTAACATCAGGAAAATGAGAGGGAAAGCAGAAAGAAAACGGGATTAAGGAGAGTTAGATGCAAAGAAAGACAAGTATAACTGAAGAACAGAAGGAAGGAGTGGCGTCAATTCTGGTTTCAGGATGAGCCACAGGAAGAAGAGAAAGAACATCAGTGGTGACAGTGACAGCAGTGTGTCATAAGCCTTCTCGGACCTGTGAAGGCATTCTGGAGTTGAAATGACACATCTGCATTCTGTACTTTCAGCTAAGATATCCTGGGACTATAGAGGGAAATTATGTCTGCTGTAAATATTTTTTATGACAAATGGTTCCTTTACCACAGGCATATACATGCAAATAATTCATCCCCATTCCTGGTTTCAGCCATAATTGCAGAAATACTTTAAAGTTCTGAATGACAAACCTAGTTTCTTGTGAGTCTAGAGACCTGCTGGGGCTAAGATGAAGTTTCTTTAAATAGACTTTAAAAAAGAGGCTACCATTATAGTCCCTCCTGACACATATGTGTGTCTTCTTACCTGATGAAGCAGAAGGTAACTATGAACTCTTTCGGTGGCTATGAATATATTTCAGATGGGTGGTTCTATATCCAATCTGCACAGCTCCCAAGCTGGCTCGCAAGTAATCTTCTCTCCTTACCATGCTTCTGGAAAGACTCACATTGAGCTTGTTGTGGAAGTTTAGCAGTCGATTGCAAATTATCTTGGAGCAAACCTTTCTCTAGAAGGAGCTCAGAATAACCTATGATTGTAATTGGAAAGAAGATCTTCACCAGGCTCTGTTAGAGAAGTATTGGTGTTGGCAAAATGTATATATAAGCATGCAAAGTTACATTGGTGTTCTATGTCGTCATACAGCTTCTGGAAGAGAAGGCATCTAGGAGCAGAGTGAATAAAGGGATGGGCCTTTCACCTGCAGGCCAAGAACATGTGTCAAAGGCACATGTTAATGTCCATGAATAAGTGTATTTTGGGAAGATAACAGTGTGAGTGAGTGTGTGTGTGTGTGTGTGTGTGTGTGTGTGTGTGTGTGTGTGTGTGTGTGTACATTCATGAAGTTGTTTGCAGAGGCTAGGAGACATTGGATTCTTTGGAGCCTGAGTTGCAGGTAGGTGTAAGTCATCCAGTGTAGGTGCTGAAAATCAATCTTGAATCCTCAAGAAAAACACAAAGTCCTCTCAACTGCTAAGCTATTGTTCCATGCACAGAAGATGCTGCTTTTAAGCTAGAAACGAAAGTGAGATCAGATGGCCACAGTGGAAGTGAAGAGTCCCAGCCCCTCAGACTGAACGGACCAGAGGGAAGGAAACAGGTGATCACACTGACTAACGGCTAAGTTTCCTGGGTCACTGGGGTCTTGCTGCCTCATGGGTACAAAGCTTCAAGGGACTGGACAAATGGATTTTGCTCAGTTTGCTTCCGATTCTGCTTGCCGTTCTTGGCTTCTCCCTAACATGGTAGACAAATCATCCTGAAAGGAAAACAAAAATATTCTCCACAAACACTTGCTCTATGTTGTGTGATTTGCTAGGTTTTAAAGAACGGCAACCACACTGACTGGAGTTACTGCCTCCATTTACAAAAAGAATACAATTGTTATTACGTGGATAAGGAGATTCTATGTGCTTGCTGCCAAGGTGCGAAGACTGGTATTGAATACTGCCTAAAATAAATATGGAAGAATAAGCATTACCGCAAGAACACAGCAGCACAGCATCTTAGAGAAAAATAAAAAATCTGCATCTGCCACTGCTCCCACATTTTACGATTAAGGCAAACCATGGCTCATAGCTCCTGATGGCTTCCTTCCTTCCTTCCTTCCTTCCTTCCTTCCTCCCTCCCTCCATCCCTCCCTGCCTCCCTTCCTTCCTTCCTTCCTTCCTTCCTTCCTTTTTTTGTTAATTTATTTATTTACTCACTTTACATCGTAATAGCAGACCTCTCCCTGCTGTCCTCCTAGCACGTCCTTTACAAATATCTCACCCCATCATCCCCTCCATTTTTCATCAAAAAGGGGAAGTTCCCCTTGGGTACCATCCTGCTCTGGGACACCAAGTCTAAGCAGGACTAACCACATCTTCTCCCACTGAGTCCTAATCAGGCAGTCCAGCTAGAGGAAGGGGTACAATGGCAGGCCACAAAGCCAAAAACAACCCCTGTTTCAGTTATTAAGGGACCAAGCTATACATGAAGACCAAGCTGCACATCTGTTATATAAGTGTAGGCTCCCTCAGTCGTATCCCCCACTCTTCCACCTCCTAGTGTTTGACTGTGGCTCTCTGCATGTCTGTTTGCTGCTGAATGACGCCTCTCAGGAGGCAAACATAGCAGAGTAGATCATCAATACTATCAGGGGTTGACTATAAGAGGCTACTTTGTTTCCAGAGCTATTCCGAAAATTTATCACAAAAGAAACATTTTCAGTAAACTGTTCTTGAAGAAATGTGGGGGGTCCTGTTAAAAAAGACTAGCCTCAGAGTCTTGCTCCCCACCCCTGCCCCATGCTAGCAATCCTCATTTCCATGGGCTCAGCAGGTAAGGACAGAACAAAGGAACAGAATTGATTAGAAAATTCCCAGTACTACTGTCATCTAGCTTCTAGCTTCTTATTTATAGTTAGCGGTTTTTAAGAGAGTAGTTAATTAAAGACAATGCATTATGTTGTTCTTTGCAATTTTCAAAATGTTTCCATGGGTGCTCTCTCTTCTTATACTAGATTGCATTTCAGTCCTATAGCATTTATCCATTCAGCTCAACCTGCATCATTCTGAATGTAAACTGTAGAGGCTTGGGAGATGTGAGAATCAGTCATTCAGCCACATTTGGATGCTTCTGCATGCTGAAGACACATCTATACAATTGACTGGCACGCCCTCCCCCATTCTATTGGGATATTTGTTAGAAGCCTCAGTCTAACCCTTAGGAACAAAGGAAAATAAAGTTGAAGCTGTGTTCAATGTTTCCAGTCTGGCAGGTTTCCCAGATCCTCTATACCTCTGTTATTTACTAGCATCTGACATTAGAGTCAGCTTTGCAGGGAAAGACTCCCTAGTCATCTCTGTTTCCTCTATTCCTACCTGCTTTTCAAAAAAATGCAATTAGTCATTTTCTCAGATTCATGCCTATATATATGCTACGTTTTAGCATCTGTCTTAATTAGGATTTTACTGTTTTGAAGAGATACCATGACCATAGCAACTCTTGTAAAGGAAAATATTCAATTGACTCTGGCTTACATAGAAAGTTAGTCCATTATCCGCATGCTGGGAAGCATGGTGGCTTGTAGGCAGATTCGGTGCTAGAGAGGTGGCTAATAGTTCTACATCTGGATCCACAGGCAGCAGGAAGAGACAATGAACTAGGCCTGGCTTGAGCTTCTGAAGCCTCTAAGTTCACCCTCCAATGGTACACTTCCTACAACAAGGGCACACCTCCAACAGTGCCACGGTCTATGAGTCTATAGGGGCCATTTTCATTCAGAACATCACAGCATCCAAATATATATTGTGAAAAGTTTGGGTTGGTACTATCCAGTTTGATTTATTAGTAAGTTCTCACATAGAAATCATGAGCTCTAAATTATTAAAGCCCTGACTGGCATTGATTAATCAAAATGAAACTTACTTTATCACTATCCCATTGAACATATCAATTATTTTTATATCAAAATTAACTGTAAATTCAACTTGCTCAACACTAGATAAAGTACATGTCATCTCTTCCCCAGCTTCAACATGACAATTCTTAATTCTCCCGTTTTCACCAAGCTGGGCATCTCAAAAAACTCTTTTTAAGGCTATTCACAAAGATCAAAGGTTGTGCCTGCATGTTGCTAGGTATTAAATTAGCTGAGAATCAGGTGTTGGGAAAATGTTCCTCTTTCTAACGTTTGGCTTCCTTTGTTTCTGTCTTACAGTTGTGCTTGTGATAATGGTCACTGTTTCTTGTTTCTCCCTGATCCTGAAGATCAGAGCCATGTCGCGCTCATTTGCACCACTGTCGCGCATGAAAATGGTTTGAATCAGATTCTTTGACTAGGCCTTCTTCTCATTTTTCACACAGCTCCCTCTCCCCTTCTTTGCTTACAAAAGTATGTAATTCACATTTTTTTGAAGATGCTCACATTGTAATAATGAATCCCCATTTCCATTCATTTCTGAGAGCTATAACCCCTGAAATTTCTCTAGCGATGAAAATTCCCTGCGTCAGGGATCCGTTCTATTCATGTAGGTGCTGTACTGCTCACAGCTATGGCCTGATTGCCATGCTGAGCCCCATGGGAATAGATACATGTTGCTTCAGAGCCCCGTTTGCAGTGCTATCACCAGGCTTTTCCTGGAGAAGGCATCTATCTAGACACAAATGTGGCCTTGGATGCTCTTTATCAAAATGCTGGTTGAGAAAAATAAATGCTCACCTTAGAATAATGGCTTAAACCTTTACTATACAACCACTTCCTTGGCGCTGCAAGGGTCCCTGGGAGGAGATGAGCAAGTCACTTACTGTCCGAGCTAGTACTTTCTTCCTGGATGCAGGGACACCGGAGTTATAACCTGCTAAAATTTCTACTCCCTTGATTTGGAGCTTGATGAAAAGTCTCATTTTCTACCACCCCCTATTCTTGACATAGTAGGCACTGAATATCTTTGACATTATTAATGGAGCCTCCCAGAGTGTGGTAACAGCATCAGGTAGGTCCTAGTATTGGCCAGATGGTCACTCTCAAAGGCACCCAGCCAACAAAACATGGACACAGTGCTTCCTAGAGGGATGCTAGGAAAAAAAAAAAAACTCTGGAATTTTACCCATTCAAAAAAGAGGTTGAGGTTTGCTTGGTATTGTGAGATCTCATTTCTAGAATTCTTGATGATAACATTTGATGGCATGGATACTGGAGGGAAAAGATGAGTCTAGTCATTTGTTCTCATAGATGGGCCTAAGGATTTTCCTTATAGTGTGGAGTCCTAATCTTGGAAACAAGAAGTGAAGTGTTTAATGTGTTTTCTCTCCACATACAATATCACCAGGCCTTAGCACAGTTGTGGCTTCATGTTCTATTATCATCATGATAACTTTCTCATTGCAGGAAGATTCGAGCCAGAATCTAGCTAGGCAAAACCTCTACCACTGAGCCCCAATCACAAATACAGCTTTCGACTGTTTGGAGGAAAACTGAAAAAAAAGAAATATACAGCAGAAAGAAAGAAAAAAAAAAGTATGTTCTGCAGGGAGCTTAAACAATCATCCCAGACTGAATAGCTGGTTTTATAGATGATTTGTAAGATGTCATTTAAAAAAAAAAAAAAACCATTGAAGTTAGAAATGATTTTATTGACAAAGACTACAAAGCAAGGAGTGTTTCTGTGACAACAATTGTGAAATTTTTAGCAGAATGAATGGACTGAGTATTGTTTCCAAGAGAAAAGAGTTCCTAATTTTAAAGAGTGCTACTGTGTGTCCGTGTCTACTAATTATTTTACCAACCAACAAGAAGAACTGGTAATTAAGAAGAGACTATAAAATCAATGTAAGATATGGTAAGAAAGAGAAGAAAACCAATGACTTTTAAAATTTACAGGTAAGTATTCATAAAGGACACATTTGCTATCATGTACATAATAGTTAACACTTTTACTCTGCTTATTGTAAAATATCTGCTAAAAAGAATATACCACTTATTAAATTTACATACATTTTCACACGGTGGTGCTAAATGCAATATCGCTCTAATTATTTGCATGCCTCACTTAAATTTATTAACTTTATGTTAGCATTAAGCATGTAGGAGGCTAAATAAATATGTATCTTTACACACAGGCACATATGTGTGTTATAGGTATATGTACATGTATATAGAAATAATGTTCATTGGTGTGCACATCAAGGTCAGAGATCAGTCAGGTATCTTCTTTTGTTGCTCTCTACTTTATTTTTTAATATTTATATTATCTTATTTGTTTGAAAGTTCTTTCTGTGTGTTCATATGTAGACCGCATGCATGCCTGGTGACTGAGAATGACAAAAAAAGGAATATGAATGCCAAGAACTGGAATTAAGTTTGTAAGGAGGCATGTGGGTGCTGGGAACCAAACCTGGGTCTTCTTCAAGAGCAGTCCGTTAGTTCCTTTTCTATTGCTGTGATAAAACATCATGAACAAGATGCCTTGTAAAAGGAAGAGCTTACTGTTGTGAAGGGGTAAGAATCCATCCCTCTCATGCCAGGGTGTGTGAGAGCAGGCAGGCATAGCAGCCATGGAAAATAAGAGCTCCTATTTTAAGCCACAAGCAAAAAGCAGACAGTGAACTGGGAATGGCAAGGGATTTCGAAATCTCAAGGCCTGCCTCCAGTGACACAAAACCTCCAGCAAGGCCTTCACTTCCTAAATCTCCTGAAACCAGGTCATCAACTGGAGACCAAGCATTCAAACCCCTGAGACTGTGGGAGACATCTTTTCCAAACTACCACAAGCAGTAAGCAGTGTTAACCTTAGAGTCATCCATCTCTCTAGCCCCACCACCTGATTTTTTATGCACTATCCCACATCAATCTTGAGGACATTATTTACCAACAAGTCCCAAGTATTCACATGTCTTGACTGCTATGGGTTACTATGTGTATTTTTGTGTGGGATTTATATGTGTGTGCTGCCCACCAGGTCCTCAGACTTGAACGTCAAGGATTTTGCTACCTGAACTATCTCCAGATCAGTAGTTTTTATATTATCAAATATACTTGTATTAGGTAAGGTTTCTATTGCTGCAACAAAACACCATGACCAAGAAGCAAGTTGGGCAGGAAAGGGTTCATTTAGCTTACACTTCCATATTCCTCTTCATCACCAAAGAGGAAGCCAGGACAGGAGCTCAAACAGGGCAGGAAACTGGAGGCAGGAATTGATGAGAGGCCACAGAGGGGTGGAGGGTGTTGCTTACTGGCTTGTTCGGCATGCTTTCTTATAGAACCCAGGACCACCTGCCCAGGGATGTCAGTAACCATCGTAGTACCATCTGGGCCCAACTCCATTGATCGCTAATTTAGAAAATGCCCTACAGCTGGATCTCATGGGGCCATTTTCCTCAAGTGAGGTTTCTTTCTCTATGATGATTCTAGCTTGTGCCAACTTGACACTCAAAACCAGCCAGTACAATATTTTAAGAAAAAAAAAAGCAATCTAGGAGAAACACACAAGTGGGGATTTATTGTCTAACTCCATATTCAGTTGGATATGATTTTGTTCTGTTTATTTTTCCCAAGGCCTCTTCATTTCCCACTGTATAATTCAGAATCTCACAAATTATTTTGCAACTACTCTCTGATGCAGAAGTAGGAGAGGAAATATAAACGGTGAGGTCAGATAGGTTTGCTTTCATACCCCAGCTCTGCCACCAGTGGTCTGGATGTTCTTTAACCCTTAGAGGCCCGTAAGCCTCACCGGTAAGAAAGCACCTGCTGGATAAGCATGGGCTGATATAGGCAGGGTGCTCAGCACATCTAGCTCTATCATCTTATATGAGTTTGGTGCCCAATAAAGGTTGATCATGGCAATAAGAAGCTGAAATAGATTTTCCAAATAAATTTAACTAGTCCTGTTGATAACATAAATTTCTAGAAAAAAAAAGTAGTCATTAACTTTAAAAGAGTAGTCTCTTTGCCCTGCTCTTGCTGCTTCAAACCCAACTAAACAAACTGGTTGTGGCTACATAAGGGTACTACATATGCCATGCAATGAACAAATGAAGGCAGGAAAGTGCTCTAGCTAGTGCAGCATTGTGAGTTCCCAGCCATCCTTTCATCAAAGGACTAGTCTAGCTCTGTTGCAACACTCTTATCTTCTCATCTGCTTAGTGTTCATCTATTTGGATAACTGATGTGTATTGATTCTCATCTGAGTCACTCATTGCTAGATTATGTGTGTCCCACTTGAGTACAATAGAAAGTTTATCTTGGGCTGGGGCTGGTGCTGGGGTTCAGTTACTAGACTATCTTCCTAACATGCACAAAGTTCTTGGTGCAATTCATGGTACCACACAAATCAGGCTTGGTGGTACTCGCTTGTAATCCCAGCCCTTGGGAGGTAAAGGCAAGAGAATCAGAGGTTCAAGGTCATTTGTTGTCACATAGTGAGTTTACAGCCAGCCTGAAATAGAAAAGATTCTTTCTCCCCCACCTCCCTCTCTTCTCCCCTGAAAACAAGTATGGAAGCTCTTCACATAGCAAATATACAATTGCCAGGCAATCCAGAAATCCCACTAGGGATACATATCAAAGAACTGGGGATTGCCTTTTCGTGTTTGTTGCAGTTATTTACAGCATGGGAACCTAAGTATCCATCAATAGATGAACAGCTAAGAAGACATTAATTGCATACAATGTAGTATTACTCCACCATAAAAGTCTCAAATCTTGACATTTGCTTTAAATGCATGAGCTACAGGGAAAACACTTTCAGTAGAGTATGGCCGACGCAGGACAAATACCACATGAGCTCACTTAGAAGCGAAAAATGAAAAAGTCTATCTCATAGAAAAGAGAATGGAACTGTGCTTATCAAAAACGGGGTATGGCAGGAGGGCCAAGGTTGGTTGAGCAATGCTGGTTGCAGTTAGACAAGGGACTAGCTTCCACTGTTCTATGGCACAATAAGGTAATTGTTGATAGTGATAATCCCATTGTTTACAGAGAACCAGTAGAATGGGTTTGGGATATTTCCAACACAAAATAAACGTTTGATGTGAGAGACGCACCAGTTGTTCTGATCTTGTCCTTATACATGGTGCATGGGTTTGAATATTAAACTGTACTATAGAAATATCTGCAGTAGCTATGAAATAACTGATTATTACAAAATGTAGACATAAGAAAATGCTTTTCTTCGGCTTTCCCTGCTTTAAAACTAGATGATGCTCTCTCTTTTCCCTCAGTGATTCCTTGGTGGCATTGGGGTCTTTCAGTGGTGAAGAAACAGGAAGAATTCCCAGGAGACCTTGACATGGGTAGACCCAGAGGTAACCACAAGGTAAGAGAGTGCTCAGTGATCTCATCGCCATGTCACTAAACAAATTACTCTGAGCTGACATTCCTAGCTTCCAATTTCTTTAATAGGCCATGACTTTCCCAAGGCAAATATCTTCTCATTTGAATATGCCACCGTGGAATAAAGATTCTAAAAGGCAGTCATAGCAGGTTCCTGTCAGCAAGTGCCTCTTGGCAAGGGCAACAGTGTCAGGGTTGGTGTCTACAGGCAGGATGGATCCCCAGGTGGGGCAGTCCTCAGATGGCCCACCCTTCAGTCTCTGCTCCATTTTTTGTCCCTGTACTTGCTTTAGACAGGAACATTTCTGGGTTAAAAAACTTTGAGATGGGTGAGTGGCCACATCCCACGATTGGGGGCCATGCCTATCTACTGGAGATGGTCTCTACAGATTCTATCTCCCCTTCTCTCCTTGGGAGGTTCAACCAGCAACTGACCAATACAGTTGTAGATGCTTGGAGGCAACCATCAGGCTGGGCTCAGGGGCTCTGGTGGGGAGAAGAACTGGAAGAGCTAAGGCAGATTGCAACTCCATAGGAAGAACAACGTTAGCTGGCAGGACCACCCAGAGCTCCCAGGGACTAGACTACCTACCAAGGAATGTTCCAGTGACATAGGGAGCAGAGAACGACCTTGTCTGACATCAGTGGGAGGGGAGGCCCTTTGTCCTGTGAAGGCTTGATGCCTCAGCATAAGGGGATGTTGGAGGGGTGGGGGTGGGAGAGGGTGGGTGGGTGAGGGAGCACCCTCACAGAGGCAAAGGAGAGGGAAGAGAGGAAGGTTGTGGGATGGGTGGGGCTTATCGATGGGTAACCAGGAAGTAGGATGTCATTTGAAATATAAATGAAAGGAATGATTAACTAATAAAATGTAATAAATTTTAAAAACCCTAAAAGGCTTTCAGTACAAACACATTATGTGAATAGAATAGTTCTCCAGCCTTTTAATTAGTATCCCCTCCCTTTTAATATTACTGGGGAAAAAAATAGGTGAAAATTGTTTCTGTCCCTTATCAGATATTTTTAAATCTAAGAGTTGAAAGAAACATTTTGCTATTTACATTAAAATAATGAGCCAATTCATCTAACAAAGTGAAAGAGGTAATCCATTTTGCACATTCAATGTTGTATTTAGTCGGAAGAAAAAGCATCAGCCTGGTGTCCCCAGATTGAAAGAATTTATTGTTGTCTTACTCAAATTCAAAGCCTGAAGAACAGACTCAATGCATTCCAGGCCCATCCTCCAAAGCAGCGGTTCTCAATCTTCCTAATGCTCTGACTCTAATGCAGTTCGTCAAGTGGTGGTGACCCGACCATAAAATTATTTTTGCTGATGCTTCATAACTATAATTTTACTACTGTTATGAATCATAATGTTAATATCTGATATGCAAGATATCTGATATGCAACATCTGTGAAAGGTTCTTTTAGTCCCCAAAGGGGACAAGACCCAGGTTGAGAACCACTGCTCTAAAGAGAGCATTTCATGCACAATAAAATTGACTATGGATCTGAAAAGTCCTCAGTGAGCTGAGTTGAGCTAAATGCCATTAGAAAACCTGTGCAGATGGATGAATTAACAAAGTGCCTGTCATCCACTAGGGATAGCTGCTCCCAACCAATTAGAATCCTTGTATAGGGAACCGCCCCTCCCCCTTACATATGATTTCCGCTTCTGGATCTGAAGGTTACATAGTAATTGTGCTTTTACCAAGTAAATGAATAAACAGGTAATCACTGGAGAGTCCCTCCCTAATTTGCAATATGACGTGTAAGTAAAACTTGTCCTGATTCTCTGGCAAGCTGCACAGATCTGCTTCTTTGCCTTCTTCAATGACAGTTCCCAGGGAACTGATATAGTGACCATTCCCAGCTCTGAGTCTCTCTCTGTAACAAAGACAATGTTTTCTTCCTTCTCTCGACTTTATTTATTGCAAACATAATATTATCACAACAGAAAAATAATGCAGCCAATTTCACTCTGTGGCAAGTCTATTTCTGACTTTTCAAAAGGTCATAGTGTGCACTTTAGAGATGACTCCAAAGAACCAACTGTTAGAGAGAGGAGACGTGATTAATCATTGTGAAGGAAGGAGTAAAACTGAGAAGTGTCTCAGCTGAGGGCTGGGGGGAAATAGTTTCCATTACCCAGACAGTATTCTCCATTAAAATCTTTATTTCTTAGCAGATGAGAAAGGATTTCAAATACAAAACTAAACTCTTTAAACATGGATAAAAGGAATAGCAATACGATTTTAAGTGTCTGTGTCCAGGAATGACAGATTATCATTTCAATTTATTGTGCACCTACTGCATGCTCAGCATTTTGGTTCCTGTAAACACACAACCTTGCAAGAGATAATGTGAATGCTGACAGTGAGCTACATTGTAGGCAACAGCAGAGGATCATACAAGAGACAATGAGATCACAGGGAAGTGCTCAGCATAACCAGAAAAGATGCTCTTTAGTTCAGGGCTCTTTTCTATGACACACAGGTGAAATGCTTAGATTTCCCTGAACTTGTATTTGAGAATATCTCACTAGCACCAAGCCATCTCCCTATATCTACCCAACTGTATTCTCTCTCTATCCAACACCCATGCCTGTCCTTGAGTAGATACCAAGGCACATTTTCTTCTCATGTTTCTTTTCCCAGGGCTCACCAGCATCACCAAAAAAATAGCTGGATGCCTAACTTTCTTTTCTGATTAGCTTCAGGGCCTCAAGGAAGGTCCAGTGAGGTCACTAAACTGCTTTTATTGGAAACCATCAACCAAGGCTGTCAATAAGTCTTCTGCAGTTTGTTTGTGGCCTAGTACAGACTCTAGCCATGAGGGACCAACCAATTTTATTCATTTTTAAAGAGATATTTATTGAGCCTACCAGTGCAGCTCTGTTTTCTAGGAATGGCTGATAAAATAGTAAAACCAAAAGAGAAAATAGCTGTGCTTAGAGGAAATTGAGGTGGAGAGAGGTGAATTTACTTGCTGAAGGTCAAACTGAAAGTCACTAGTAGAGTCAAGCTTAGCCTCACAGGACCCTGACTCTGAGAAATCATGAATCCTGGGGTATATGTCTTTCAATTACAGTTTGCTGCTTAGGTTCTGACCTTATACACTCAAGATCCTGAAAACCTGCTCAATCATGCAGCCCATTCTTCCTATACACTATGCACGACAGAGTCCGTATTTTCAGTGTTTTATTTTCTATTTAGGTACGTTTTAGATTGTGTCTTTCATTTGTTAGTACTTGTAGGACAAGTGGATGGACTAACAAAGTATGGACAATGACAGCAATTGTACCTGAGAAAGGTTTCCTAATTGTGACTCACTGAGAAAGTAAACAATTCACAAGTGGAAAATCCCAGAATGGGTGAAGAAGGTTTGAGAAAGCTAAACACGTTCTCATTTGAAAACATTCTGATTTCAAAAACAGACTCCCTCTACCTTTTCACCAATTATTGAATTGGGTTGGCATGCATCAATATTGTTCCCAAGCCCATTTTCAAGTGTAGCTGGGACTTCTGTAAGTTTGGCCAAGGTCCTTTCACAGAAGTGGACTCTCATCCCAGGTGCCTGAGCTGCCACCCAGCAAGGGACAAAATCTTGGCAGCCATTTGGCAATTGCCAGGAGTGGCTCTCTGTCCTTAGCACTGATTGCAAAAGTGACTGGAGTAACCCACACACTCACATACCTGTGTATTTTCTTTCTCAGTGCACCCCTTAATGCATTTTTGTTGTTAATATTTAGTGCTTATGGAGACCCGAAAGGTTTCATGTGGAAAAGGAATCAATTCCATTTGCTAGGATGAGCACATTTTTTTTTAATATTGCTAATACGCTCTGCACTGTATTTCACTTCTCCCTAGCATGATGCTGGGTTCAAGTTCTTTCTGAGGAGTCTTACTTACCTGGAGCCCCCTTTACTGGAAAGGAGTTCAGTTTTAACCCCGTCAACTATGCTGCATTTTCAAGCCACATTGAAAATCACATCTAACTTATTCTCTATAATATAGAAAACAATACTAAGAAAGAAGCTAGATATCAAAAGATAGTGAGGCTGGGAGAACAATTCTGCCACAGCTGTCAGGATGCAGATAAAAGACAGAATCCCTCCATTTTAATCAGTGATTTCCAAGTCAGATGGGGTGGGGGGGACCATAACAAACAAACTAATGGAATGGTCTTGGTGATGGTTCCCCAGTGACTGAAAGGGACATCTTGGAAAAAGACCAATTGAGCCTTCAGTGCCAGGGATGAGGCTGCCAGTGTCATTTGTCATCTGTGCCAGGCTGAAGCCATCAGGATGAGCATCCTCAGAATAGTTGACTGGCCACAGAGGAGCTGAGTGTCCAAGGAGGAACTGAACACAGTCTTCCAGCATCCCACAGCCTTCCCAGGGAGTTTCTCTCATGACCCAAACGTATACTGGGAGTGGGGAAAGGATCACACCAAAGGATCTCTGTGGTTAAAGCCTACATTTCTAAAGGGCCAGGATTTGGTTCCCAAAACAGACATGGAAGTTTGCAACTAACTGTAACCACAGTTCCAGGGGAACCTATGCCCTCTACTAGTCTCCGAAGGCACACACAGAGTGCACAGGTGTACATGAAGACAAAGAACTCATATACACAAAATTTTTAAAAAAACATATCAATAAACCTGAAAGATGATCATTTGTCCAGAATCTAGAGTAAGTCTTAATTTCTCATCATTTTATGTACTGATTTGTCTTGTTTTTAAAATCATATGCTTATTTTGTTGCTTTGTGTTTAGGTTGTTATGTTAATTTAATAGTAACTTAATGTATGCCATTTTTTTATTGGCATACCCTATAGTTTAAACTTGTATCCTTATTTGTCATGTGTTTTATTATTGTGACCGCAATTTCATAAAATGTGTGATTATTAATATATTTCATGTTAAATATAAGAAGTGATTTTGGGATGGTGAGATGTGTGTGTGTGTGTGTGTGTGTGTGTGTGTGTGTGTGTGTGTAGTGAACTCTTAGGAGACAAAGACAGAATTCAGGATTGGCTACAAATCATTCACCTTCAAGGTGAGCATGGGATCCAGGGAAAGTAAGTGGAGAAAGATGCCTGGGATGGGGAGAAGCCAGAGGAATGAGTGAATGATCAGTTACCACCGAAGCATCTCTGTCCATCGCCACAGGAGGCATCTACGCTGCTTTGAAAACCACAGCTTAGAGTTATTTTACAGTTACCAGTTTACCCTTAGCTGTGATCCAGCTCATGAACTCGAAATAGGCTCATCATGACCTTATCATTTGTTTTAAGCAGCCTGTGAATTGAAAAGTCTGTGCTGCTCCATTTCTTTTTAATGGTATTTATTCATTTTGTGTGCACAGGTCTGTGCATGCATGCCTGCTAGGGTGCACACATGGAGGTCTGGAGACTACTTTCAGGAATCAGTTTTCTCTGTCTACCACGCAGATTGTGGATTTGAACTCATCTCTTCAGTCTTGGCAGGAAGTGCCTTTAGCCTCTAAATGAACTTGCTGGTTTATTTTTAATCTATCAAAAGAAAGCTAGCATTTAAAAATGAGCTATGAACAGCTGGAGAATTGCCATCACAAGACACAAAATCTACTTCATTTCTAACTCTTTACATCCTTTTTACAGGATACTACTGACCAACCATTATCCTATTTGTGACAGAGGAGACTAACAGAAGTATTCTTGTATCTCAAGTAGTGCTTAGAAAGATGATCATAGAGGACCTTTTCATCCCTTCTGACTACCTAGCATCCTCATCAAAAGAAAGTAGCAAGAGGTGATGTTAGTGAATTTAACTAGAATGAAACAATTAAAAGTCAAACAATTTTGAATTCTACCACTATGAAACCAGCAACAGTCTATAAGCATGGTAGATGCATGGACAACTGCTGTTTTAGCTTTTGATTTTTTTAAAAGGCAACCTGTATCAATAGAAAAGTCACTCCACTATGGCTACTCTCCACTAACACAAAATCTTAGTTCATCTGAAAGCAATCTGACACTGAGCAGAGTTACCTTGTGACTGCAGATGCAATTGTAAATGCTGTGATAGGTTCACGGCACCAGGCTCTGTCATCTCCACTTCTATCGTAGGCTCCTTCTCAAAGGATGGATTTAGCATCTGAACCTCAAAACACCTATCAATGAATATAAGCTAGCCCTTTGATCTAAGAAACCAATAGAATTGGCATTACTAATTCTCTTCCTAATATATATTAGGAAATTAATATATATTAATCTCCTAATTAATATATATTAGGAATATATATTATATTCTGCCAAGGCTTACTGACTTCACTAACTTTTCTTTAATTCACCTGAATTTCTCTACTTCCACCACAAACACCACCATACCTCCTTCACTCCATTCTCCTTTCAAATAGGATGTTTTAGTGTTCAATGCCCCAGTGTCGGGGAATGCCAGGGTGGGAGTGGGTGGGGGCACACCCTCATAGAGGCAGGGGAAAGGGAGATGGAATAGGGGTTTTCCAAAGGGGAGACCTGGAAAGGGGAAAACATTTGAAATGTAAATAAAGAAAATACCCAATCAAAAAAATACTAAAATATGCTGCTTATCTTCTCTCTACTGAACCCCCCCCCCCATGGTTATCCAAAGACACAAAATGAACTCTAGGATTTCAGGCCCTAAGACCACTCTGATATCTTTGGGCCATATTTTACCACACACTCCACAACTTCAGCATTCCTGGCCTTTGCCCTTCAAAGTCTTCTGTTTGTCCTCTCTACAACATGTGTGCTTCCCTCTGCTGCATGCAAACTTCAGCTTGTCCATCTGACGTCACCTCAGACTATACCCCCTTAACAGTTCAAATGAATTCATGTCCCCCAAGTAAGTGATGTCACAGCACCCTGTTCCTTCTCTTTGCAACCTCTACAGTTGTGTTCTGGTGATCATGGAGGACATGGTCTAACTCTGTTTTGCCCATTCTTGCGTTCCCAGCACCAGGCATGAGGCCTGGTATACAGCAGATCTTAAATATGTGTTTGTATTCCATTGATGAATGAGTGAAGAGGGAAATGTGTGTTCATGAGTACATGTGTCCTGGGCATAATGAGAGAACTGGATTTCCTTTATGTAAAGAGCATTTCTGGCAAGGTTCTTTGATCCAAAGTAGTCTTATTTGACTGGCTTCTTAACATTAAATTCTGAGGCCAGAAGTACATGCTAATTTATATTACTTATGCTGTTTAAGCTTATTTTATTTTGCATTTACCATATTGCTCATGCTCATATTTAAGAGCTGCTCTCTTTCCTCTTCCACCTGAGTTAAAAGTCAAGAGGAGAGAGAGAGGAGTTGATGCACAAAGCGCTTGACGTATAAGCATGAAAATCTGAACTTGGATTCAAACATTCAAGTTAAAACAAACACAAGATGGGCCTGACCACACACATTTCTGTGATCTCTATACCAGGGGGAGGAGACAGAAACCGGAAGCATGCTGGAGCCTAGCTCCAGACTCAGTGATGGCCCTTGTCATAGAGAAAAAAGGAGGAGGGAGAGAGCAGGACATTGAATAGACTCCACTACCCTTCACAAGAACCAAAGTAATATCAGATACCTGCCACACACATGCACCCTACCGACACATACCACACACACACACACATACACACACACCTGATGTGTAAACACACACACTCCACACACACACCTACTTGATGTGTATACATACACACACACATGTGCCACGTGCACTTGATATACACACGCACAACCCACAAACACAAACACCTGATGTGTAGAAACACCCCCACACATGTGCACCTGGTGTAACATACATAGATACACAAAAATGCCACATGCATATGTACCTGATGTGTGTGCACACACACATGCTGCACACAGGTATGCACATGCACACATACCACACACTGGATGTTCACACATACACACACACATATACACACACACACACACACCACCACCACCACATACATGCATCTGATGTGTACACACACAAACATATATGCCACACGCACATGCACCTTTTGTATACATGTGCACACACCCAACATGCTCATGCACACATATGAGCTGACATTCTAGCTCACCAGTGGAGTGCTTGCTCACATGGGGAAGCCTCTAGAATCAATCTCTAGCACTGAACGTTTTTAAATTATGTGACCTAGCTATATATCCTCAGGCAATCTCACGTCTTGGCATCTTGCAATCCAGCTGTAGAGTTTGTTGTTACAAACTTCTTTCTACTTTTCTTGCTAAGAGCATCAACAAATCCAAATTGCCCGATCCATTAGACTTGCTTTAGTCTTTGCTGCCCTTAACCCCAAGAAGTAATCTGACTGCTGACTGTACTTCCCCACTGCTCCTTCTAGGAGACATGGATTCTCAGTCAGCTCCCATTGTCTGACTCATCTTTTCCTGATTTGTCTTCTCCCACTCTCTCCGAGGTTTGTATTTTAGGTTCAGCAAAGAGAAAAATAGAATTTTAGTGGATAAACTTGTCCACTTTTACCCTATGTCCTCTGCAGGAGCACAGAACTTCTTCCCCAAATTCTCTTCTCTGCGTCTTCTTATCTGCCTTTGCTTTGTTAGCAAGGTCTTCCTTGGCTCTTGGCATCTAATTTCTCCCTCAACAGTGCTTCTATTTGCCTGTTGTCTATACCCATGAAAGTAATTTTCTCATGGTTTGCTCATGCTTTACTGTGAGTAACAAAAGAAAAAAACCTTTTAGTGTCTACAGTTCTACCACAATAGCTAACATGCCGTAAATACATCACAAAATATCTCTGGGCTATGGGAAGTACAGTTGGAGTTGAGTTTCTCCTTAAAATCATGATTAACACAGTATAAAAGATTTTGGATGTTTTAGTGTTAAAACACGAGTGTCCCTACAGTAAAGGCTGTGAAGAAGATTAATGGTCCCCATTGGCATCTAAGACCCCAAAGACACATTCCCATGTGCGTTTAAGGAATCAAGAATTCCAGGCTATAATGCTCTGCATTAAGTACTTTATAGATTTGACCAGCCTTGAAACTTTTCTTTAATCTCCACAGATCTCCTGAGGACAGAAGGTACTAGCCGGGGTGAGATATGTTTACTGCTACAGGAGTGTATGTGGTTCAGATCAGTTTCCCATTTAAATGTTTGTAAACTTTGAACAAAATGATTTACCAGTGGTTCTGTTAAAAAAAATACTGAGACAGCTAGACCCTGTCTGAGAGATCTTAGAAACATAGAGCCACTCCAAGTTGTCTGGCTTGCTGTCGAAATCACTGTAGGTTTCTAGCTATTTACTGATCAGGATGCAGGGTAGTAGTCCGAGTCTGGGGAGAAGTTAACAGTGCAATATTTGGCATTCATGAGTACAGGAGTATCAACACAGTCAGGACCTGAGAGTTCAAAGTTCTTAAGACAAAATAACAAAAGTAGGCACTGCTTCCCCTGACCTAAAAGGAAGAAAGGAAAGGAAGACAGCCCAACAGTCTATGTCACATCTGTCCTCAGAGTGCTGGCTTTTCCAGTTATTATTAATTTTTCAGTTTTCATACAAAATAATAGGTTTCATTATGACATCTCTGCTATAGCAACATCTAGCACAATGAAAGTTAGCCAGCAGGAGAATACTGCCAGCCTGACTTCGCTACACCTGAAGACCAAGAAAGTAGAGCCCACATTCTTGGCTTTCAGATAGAAATGTTGAAGTACTCATGGGGAAAATTGACAGAAGTATCCCATAATAAAAATAAGAACAAAAATTTGAGGCTAAATTACATGTATCTGAAAGAACAACTGAAGAAAAAGAACGTCGTTTAAGCCATGAATAAGAGGTGTTCATTAGGATGGGGAGGTGAGGCTGCAGGGCAAAGGTCAAGTTCTTCGTTTTTGTTCTTTGATTTTTAAGAAGTCTCAGTAGCCCCAACTACTCTAGAACCCACTGTGTGGACACTCCTGGGGGTCAGAAATGAGACAAAGATGTCTTCCGTCCTTGCTTTGAGTTGTTGTAATGAGAAGTCCTGATGAGAGTACCATGGCCACAAAAAATACATTGACCAAAATTAAAGAACTTACTTGTTCATTAATTATGAAACACCTGATTGTGAGCATGAGAAAGTCACAGGAATCTACTGATTAAAAGCAGAACGTTACTGCAACATCCCCTGTGATGACAGAGGTCAGAACAGTGGGCATTTTCCAGCGGACTAAGCTATTGGAGTTCGTAAGTAATGCATTAGATTTGATAAGAAATGTCATGGAAAACTGTCAAAACACACACAAAAATTTTCTATTTTCTAAAACAAAAACAGTGATGATAAGAACGTTTTAAAAAATCAAATAATTAGAAGTGAAACTAATGGAAGATATACAAACAATTTGCCATAAAAATTCTAAAACATTCCTTAAACTAGCACTAATGAGCTAAACAAAATTGCGTGTGTACCAGCACAAAAGAAAGCCAGGAACATTTGCTCTGATGATGCAAATCAGGTGGGGAGGGAGATGTGTCATTGATTAAGAGCATTTGTTGCTCTTGCAAAGGATCAGAGCACCCACATGGTGGCTCTCAATTACCTGTAACTCCAATTCTAAAGGGTCACTTGTCCTCTTCTGACATCCATGGGAACCAGTCAAATGCTATACATACATGCGTGCAAGCAAAATTTATATGCATATAATAAATAACCCAGGTTTTAAAAGATTATATCAGATACAAAACCACAGTTTTAGTAAGTACTTCAGGATGACATGTGCACAAATATAGGTAGAAAAAAATACATTGAACTTAACGCGAAACAGTATATGACAATTTATTGGTGAGAAAGCTGACATGCAGGGTCAGTTGGCTACTTACCCTGTAAGACAAGAATCTTCATTACTGTTTCCTGTTACACAGAAATATTATTTCGAAATAACTTGCAAAATAAAATATGAAACAATAAAATTTCTATGGGCACGGAGAATGCTCTTCATTATTTTGAGATAAACAGCAGATTCTTAACAAAGCACAAAAAGCAGTAACTATTAAAAAAATAGGAATTCATGCTTGGATTTCCATTGCTTGGGCGGCTATGGCACAGGATGGCAAAAAAATTTAAGGTTAACCTCGGCTACATAATGAGTTTCTGGTCATCCTGGGTGAGACTGAGGAAACAGACAGTGGTGACAGAGAAGGTGGAGAGGAAGAGAGATGGAGAAAGACGATTTAAAAAATGGATGCTAGGGGCTAGAGAGATGGCTCAATGGTTAAGAGCACTTGCTGCTCTTCCAGAAATAAATCTTTTTAAAAAATAATTGAATGCTATTAAATCAGGGTGGTCTGCCCATCAAAAGATTGGTTAGTGGATGCTTGTCAAGATTAGTTATTGATCTCAGTAGTGCAGACATAGGTTATCTATTGAGCAAAACTTTACAGAGATAGCACAGCATTTGATTTTGGTTCCCACTCTCCATCCCAGCCCCACATGAATGTTTAATTGGAATTTTAAAACACTTAAAAAGGATATCATACTAATTTTCTCTTCAATAGCACATGCAAACAATTGACAATGTTTGGAATGGAAAGTAAACCATCACTCAAGTGTTGGATGCACTGCCACGACCCTGCCAACCAGAAGCTCTGGTCCTGGTGACCCTCAGCATAGTCTCTCCACAGTTATGACAACATGTTTTTGGGTAAATGGACAGAGAACAGCCAGGAAGGACAGGTGGACCAGGCTCTGATGTAGACGAAATGAGAAGTCATGCTGGGTTGGGGTTCATTGGAACTTCCCTAAAACTCTCGCCCACCCTAGTGGTACCTACTGCCTAGTGACCCACATCTGTCCTTGCAGTACGTGCCAGTAGGTCAACACCAGTGAGAAACATGAATCTGAGTGTTGCAGATAAACTTTTCAATTTTGTTGTTTTGTTTGGATGACAATCTTTGAACAGCTTGTCGTGAGACTGTTTCTGTTTCACAAAGACTAAGGAGTTTCTTACACTAATACTTTCATAGATCTTCAATTCAAGCTACAATTTCACCAAGATCCAGATGAAAAAGGATTTTTGTATAAAAGAACTGTCTACAAAGTGGTACAGTGAACACAAAATATGCTACCAAATAGAAAAACTCCTTAGTCAGCATCACCCTTTATAGACCTTGATTACCTCCTCTGAGGGCATCTGTTGACCAACACCTGACTTGCTTTTGTAGGCAAGATTCTAACAACCTCATAATCACTGTTGTGCTATTAAGAGACACTATAACCAAGGCGATTTTTATAAAAGAAAACATTTAATTGGAAGCTTGCTTACAGTTAAAGACATTCAGCCCATTATCATCATGTCAGAGAGCATGGCTATATATAAGCAGGAGCTGGAAGAGTATCTGAGAGTTACATCCTGATCCATAGGCAGAGAGAAAGACAGAGAGAGAGAGACAGAGAGACAGAGACAGAGACAGAGAGACAGACACTGACAGAGACAGACAGAGAGACACAGAGAGACAGAGAGACAGACAGACAGACAGACAGACAGACAGACAGAGAACTAGAGACAGAGAGAGACAAAGGGCACTGAGGTCTGGCATGGGCTTTTGAAACCTCAAAGCCCACCCCTAATGACACACTTCCTTCAACAAGGCCACACCTCCTCCAAGAAGACCATACCTCCTAATATTTCTAATGTTTTCAAAGACTCCCACACCCTTGTGACTAAGCATTCAAATATATGCCCATATGGGGCCAACTCTTATGCAAAGTACCAAACCCATTTGTTTACCTACTGCCTTTGGCATCTACAGCAGCAGAATCACATGGTTGTGATAAATATCATTTGAAACCTGGAAGCCAAAAATTCTATCTTCTCTTTGAGAAAATCAGTCTTCCCACCCTTATGCCCTACTTGCATATCACTTCCATTTCTCAGGGGTGAGGGGTGGTCCTACACAAACGAAGACAGAATTAGACAAATTGATTATGACTAGTGAGATTATGACTAGAGACATATGATTATGTCTAGACAGTCCAATCAATTCATGATCTGTCTGATCATGTGACAGAACATTAGCTCAGTGACCACTTGGGATTAGAAAGGATACAGATTACTCTGTAGACTGAAATATCATTATAAGGTAGAAGTTTTTCCAAAGGGTTTGTCTGATGCAACCTCTATTTTCATCCTGACTGGATTTAGAATCTCCTAGGAGACATGTACCTGTGAGCATGTTTCCAGAGAGGTTTGACTGAGGAGGGAAGACCTACCCTGGATATGGACAGCACTCTCCCATGTGTGTGAATTGCAGACTAAAACTAGAAAAAGAAAACAAAGAGAATGCTAACTGACAGCCAGCATTCATTTCCTCTGCTTTCCAAATAGAGATACAGTGTGGTCAGCTGGCTCAAGTTTCTGCCACCATCCCTTGTCTGCCATGGTCCCTTATCCATTCAAACAAAGAATAAACTTTTCTCTTCATTTAATTTGCTTCTACTTTTCAGGTATTTACTTGCAACACTGAAAAACTAATTAGTCGGTACTATTTTCTGAAATACTTTAAATAGTATGCTGAAAATGAGAAGAAAAGTAAGTACAACAATCTCTAATGGACTCAGTTCAAAAAGCTCTAAGAACAATCACTTCTAGCTTCCTATCAAGTTACCATTATAAAGTAACCTGATAAAGAGCAACATAGGAAAGAAAGAAGTTTATTTGAATTAAAATCTCATAGCACTTCCCCATGTTAGAGAATTCAAGACAAAGCAATTTACCTAACATTCACTTTCAGAGCAAAGAGAATATGTGTGTCCTTGCTTGCTTGCTCTCAGCTAGATGTCTCCTCTCTTATACAATGTAGGACAGCTTGCTTAGAGAATGGTGATGTTCACAATGGGCTGGGGTTTTTGACATCAATTAATAATTGAGACAATTTCCCATAGACATGTCCTCAAGTTTATATAATTCAGATAATTCCTCATTAAGATTATCTGAGGTGATTTGGGGTTTTGTGAAGTTGACAAAGCTATTTATCACAGGAACAGTACTGATGTTGCTTGGTGAGTTAGTCACCAAGTTGGTCGTTGTTTTATAGCTATGTAAGAAAATGTTCTTATTGCTAGAAGATATTTGTTGAAATACAGAGCAGAGAAGTTTTGTCATTGACAAGCAGCATTAAGATGGATCGTTACATAAAAAGAAAAGGAGAAATCAAATGTAGCAAAATGCTAACTGGTGAATTTAAGTAAATGGCACATGGATAATGATTGTACTATTCTTGCAAGTTTTTTGTAGGTTTGACATTTTTTCTAAATAGATTCTTAGAGGAAAGTTTTTAAAAAGCAGATGTTGAATAATTCCCAACACTATATTTGGAGAAAGGATGGAAATGAAAAGGCAAAGGCACCCCCTTTCCTTTTTTCTTACAGAGATGCTTGTCAGTTTGTATATTTAGTTATTGACACATGGTTGTTATCCATCCCTCATTATTTAGACATTCATCTTCACACATATTTACATTCCCATTACCTCCCTTCCCTGTTCATTTAAATATTCACATGTGGTGATGTCCCCCTTCCTCATCACCAGATTTTACCTTTAACCTAAATGCATGTTATTCTAACTTCTTTATTTGATTTTCTATGCTACATTTCTCCCCGGAAAACATTACACATATCACATACAAGGATACTTAAAATGCAAATGACCATCACCTCATTCAAATGTATTTTGAATTTTTTCTTGCTATATGATACAAAATAAAAGATAAGCAAACCAAACCCAAGAGGCCCTCAAACAAATGTATCTCATGTCATATCAAAAAGATTCTTCTACTAAAACTCATCCAGTCCTAGTGGTAGTGAAGGATAACCAAGGAAACTATAGCTATGGCAGACATGCTGTACATCATGGCTGGTTGCTGACAGATCCTCCTGCAGGTTAGAGTAGATGCTGCACCTTGAATCTTGAAATGTCTTTGAGAACCCACACACAGCTATGAAAAAGCAGAAGTGTTGGTTCCTCCACATTCTTTGAAGCAAACCTTAAATACTGATGTGTCCTCATCAAAAGAGAAAGATATTCAGTGGTTCATTAGAAGCTCAGAGACCACTGCCTGGTTGACCCGGCACCACTCATGCCGCTATCTTGTTTTAAAATACTCCATTTTCTGGCTCTTAAAGCTACATCTTTTGTTAAAAACTAGATAGGCATCTCTGTCTAGGTCCTGAATTTGAACTCATTCTGTTGTTTAGAACGCACCCTACTTGAATGATTAGTGAAAGTATTCCCAATGCACTAAACTAACCCATTCTTCTCTCCCTGCTTCATCCTTTCCTTCATGTCTTCTTCTTTCCTTCTTCCTTTCTCCCTCCCTCCATCACTCCATTTCTCCTTTTTTTCCTCCCTCCCTCCCTTCGTCCGATCCATCCTTCTCTTCTTCCCTCCCTTACCTCCTTCTCTTTTTGTTTCTTTGTACTTTCTCTCTCTTTCTGGTTCCAGTCCACTCACCCAAGGCTTTTCTGTAGACACTTCCTCACAGTTAACAACTGAAGAAAGCCTATACATTGTCCTGCCTCGTGGTATGATTGCAGTATTGGTTAGTGAGACCATGGAGTCATAACATTAAACCATCTTGATGATAAAGAATGTCAAGGATAACCTACATTGCAGTTCTTATTCATGGTATGAACATGAACTGAGTGATAATCCTAATGATAACCAGGACTTCAGTGCAGGGCTCAGCAATGAGTATTTTCTGGGTCAAAACAGCATCTTAAGGCGATGTATTTCTTTGTAAGTGGACTTGTATCTATATGGGTTTCTGGACTTTTGTAGCTTTCTGAATCTGCCTCAACCACAGTGTTTGTTGTATGCATCTAACAAGGCAAGATAATGATTAAAGACGCCACCTGTGTACTTACTGATTCTATAGTTATATCATAGGAAGAGTAAAGTGTTGGCTTAGAAAACTGTTCAGTGTAGCTTGGAGCCTTCTCCATGGTAGGCACTTAATTTTATAGGAGTGAAATAAAGGTGGGGAAGAGGGGCAGAATGAAAACATCAATGAATTAAACAACAAATACTAAGCTAATACCACATCTGATGGCTTCAGAAACGCCATCCTCATTAATAAACTCAGAGCATCTTAAGAGTATCTATGATTATACAGACATCCATGGCAGGAAGATTAGTGGCCTAAGGCATATAAAATGCACATATTGTACCCAGTCTGTAGAAAAACAAAGCTTAGAAAACTGTCATTTTCAACAGTACTTGGAGCAACTCTGAACCAGAAATTTCACAAACTCTCTCATCAGGACAAAGTTGTTGGTTTGCATGAGTAACTCAGATGTTTAGATCAGATCTTCACTATGTCTATGTCAAGGTGATGCTGTCGGCACACTCGGTAGGGCAGACCATGAGAGAAAAAGGAAAACAGACTTTCCCTCCAGAGCTGTCATTAAGGGGTGGCCATTTGGTTATTTGAACAAGTTTGTTATTTTACAGTATTCTTTTTTTCTTGGATATCCAGTATGGATATTTTCAGTCTGAAGGATACTAAAAATTATCTCCCATAATAACTATCGATCTGAGAGTTGCCTGATTTCTTTTTCTCTGTTTCTTTGGGAAAGAAGCTCCTGCATGTTCTGGGAAGCTTTGTAATAAATGCTACTGTATCCTTGGCATTTTACTTCCACAAATCAGCTGATTTCTAGACAGGTGTGCTTTACTGTGCTGCCAGGGGAGCACCTGTGGTCGGGCTGAGGAATCCAAGCCTGAAGGGGCCACTTTCTGGTTTGATTAACAATTTGCCTTCTCTGAAACCCCTCCTTTTCACCACAAGCAGTTGGGGAATGGGAGGAGAGAGGAGTGCAGTGGGACCTACATTCCTGCTTTACTTGCTTTCCAGAATTATTGTGAATAGGAAGGGTAACAGGTCTTGAAAACAGGAAAGAACCTTACTAACTTCATTGAGGGTGGTTAAAATGTTCAATGCTTTGTTATGGTGTATATGTGATGCATATCATCAGGAGGCTAACATATTGAAGACTTGGCCCCAATGACTGCAGTGTTCAGAGGTGGGACTTCAAGGGATGTAATGATTTTAATGGTCAACTTTTTAACACAACGTAGAATTACCCAACCAAAGAGTTCCAGTGAGAGCTAACGTCAATGGATATGTCTATGGGCATTATCTACATTAACCAATGTAGAAAGACACAACCCACTGTGGGTGGCATCATTCCTTAGGCAAAGCAGTTCCTGAACTGCATAAGTGGGAAATCAAGCTGAGCACAAGCAATGGAGCAGAGCATGTACACATTCATACTTCTCTATTCTTGACTGCAAATGTGGCTGCCTACTTCAATTCCCTGCCACTGTGACTTCCCTACTTCCCACATGTCTTGTCTCACGACCATGGCAATGGGATCAGCTTATCACAACCTGTATCCTGTGAACATGTAATCTCTTAAACCCAAATAAATTCTCCCTCCCTCAAGTTGCATCCTTCTGCTATTTTTTCATGGTGATGAAATGTCTGACAAACATATCTGTCAGTCAGATTATTTTCATTCAGGACTTAATGTGAGACTTAGAAGTGAAGAGACTTACCTCAGAATGCCTCAGGCAGCCTGGCATTAAATAGGTGGGTCAGATCTCAGGTAGCAAAGATAATTTCCTTGAAGAACTCTCTGGATGCCACAGGACCTTGATATTCCTGTTCACTCCAGGTACCAGACTCAGAAGTATCCACAGCCATGTGCCATGTGCAAGAGTAGACCATTTCCCTAGCAAGGATGGCAAGAAAATGCATGGGGTCTCTATTCCTATGTTCTTCCCAGTTAGGTTTCATATTTTTTCTTTGTGTATGTCTGTTTAAAGCCTCTTAGTTAGAATTGGTTTCCTATCACTTAAAACCAAGCACTCTGGATCAAGAAAGAAGTGGAGGGTGAGGAGGGTATGTGAAAGTCAAGAAACAACTTCCTGAGGTGAGTCCAATCTCTCCTTACATCCTTATGTGGGTTCTTGGGACTGAACTTCTCCCATAAAGTTTGTGAAAAAAAGTCCTTTTACCTGCTCAGCCCTCTTGTCCCTCTCAGTGATTCCTTTAAAGCACTCATATCTTCAGGAGAAAAAAAAAAAAAAAAAAAAAAAAAAACTCCCAATCTATCTTACTAAGAACAAAATCTGAAATCTCTGTGACGACCGGCAAGGACCTCCATAGTCTGACACATTATTCCTCTGGCTTTTGCACAATGACCTTTGTCCATACTTTCCTCCATGATGTTCCTGTGACACACCAGATACCTCCTTGACCTTGCAGCCTGTATGGGAGGAGCCTTTTCTAGATATCTGTATGCTTCCCCAAACTTCTATCAATCTATTTTCAAACATCACTTTGTCCCAAAGGCCTGGACTGTTCACCGCAACTCTTGTCCCCAGTCCAGTCTCCATTCTTCTCACCCTACCTCATCTTGATAATCTTTGTAATAGTTCCTATTACCTATCTCGTTAAAACTGTGCTTCTGGTTGTCTTGCTCACTGAAAGATTTTCAAGAAAAGGAATCTCACAGTTGTTTACCTCCCTGCTGGGTCATCAGCACCCAGGACAGCTCCCAGCACACAACAGAATGGGAGTTTACATTGCTGAACAAATCCCAGTGCTTGCTTTGGAGACATAATGGTGATGCTTTCTCAGTTTCTCCCTGGAAGACAGTGGGCAGGCAGCCAGCCTACCCAAGTGACAGCAACAACAGTGACAATAGCTGATTTACTCAAAGACTGGCTGTCCATCAATGACTGTTCTGTGTGTTTTGCAGTTGTTAATTTACACAATGACTAAAAAGCCAGTGTGTCAAAGACAGTTCTGGGCTAGAGGCCAAAGGAACAAGGAAGGGGTCAGACTATGGAAGGTCTGGGAGGTGTGTGTGTGTGTGTGTGTGTGTGTGTGTATGTGTGTGTGTGTGTGTGTGTGTGAGAGAGAGAGGGGGGGGAGGCAGGGGGAGGAGTCACAAGAATTATCAATTAAATATTTCACTATCTTAAAATGATCATTTGTTCAACTGAGATGGCTCAGGAGGTAACAGCACTGTGACGAAGGCCCCTCTGAAGGCTGGACATATATATCTCCCCCTTACCAAATCATACATGTTAAAATGTAATGCCAGCCTAAGTGTTTAGGGAGATGGAGCCCTCGGGAGATCATCGGGTGTCGAAGGCAGGGGCCTCAATGAGAGTCTTTAGTAAGAGCCTTTTAAAGAAGAGCCTAAAGTGCCCCCTGCTTTTCCCATGCCAGGCTGTAGTGAGAAGATAAACGTTTATGAGTCAGGAAGTGGGCCACTGCTGGAATATTAATCTTTGTTTCTTCCTCTTCCAGAAATGTTCAGAACAGATTTCTGCAGTTTATACTCCTTACAGTCTGTGGCGTTTTACCGTAGCACTTCAAACAGTCCAAGACAGTCCTGTTTTTAACCATTCAAGGGTAGGAAAATCTGCAATTTGGCTAAAACAAATCCTCAATTATAAAGCAACTTAGTTGCTTAGCTGAGGTTGGCCTTGGGATGTTTGTCTTAATTGAGCTTCTCATGTTGTGATGAAATAGCTGACGAAGCAACTCAATGAAGACAAAGTTAATTTTTACTCAATTTGAGGCTGCAGTTCCTTGTGGCATGGCTGGTGTGAACTAGAGCAGGGATGTGAGTCCGCAAGTCACATTGCATCCACGGCCAGCAACCAGAGAGAAGTCAGTGCTTGTTCTCTGTCTGTCTGTCTGTCTGTCTGTCTGTCTGTTTCTCTCTCTTTCTCTCTTCTTTATTTCTCTCATACACATACACATTCCACACAAATACATACACAACACACACACACACACACTTTATTCAACTTAGACTTAAGCCACAATCCAAAACCAAGTAAGCCAGCCAAGCATGGATTATAAAAAAATAGCCTGTCAAACCCTGAGCCACAATAAAGTTATTAAAATAAATATATTTATTAGCTGCCTTTTTCAGGCATTTGTCACAACTATGAAAAGCTGGCTGGTCTGTGTACACAGTACAAATAAAATATGTTCCATGACACATGGCATGCCCATGTTTGTGATTCAAATATACAGCATTTGGTGTTAGCTTCACCTCCCCACAGTTTGTCTAAACAGAGCCCCACTCCACGTAGGTGGATGAATACTGCACCTCTGTGGAGTGGAGAGGAGGCACTATAGCCAGGTGTAAGTCCGGCTGGGGCTTATTAATATTCCTCTACAACACACTCCCTCCCTCTGGTTCAGCTCTAAAGGGCAATGCCATTATAAACTGAGTGTCCTGCTGGGGTAGGAAGTGTAGGCATTTGTTAGCTAATTGTGGGGAGTTTCACTGCTGTTCTTCACACTTCCTCCTTAGTGACTATTTCAGCTAGCTTTCTTTTTTTCTCTCATTTGTGCCTTATATCAGTTACAGATAGATGGACACTGTAAATCCAACTGAATAAATGATGAATCCCTAAGTAGAGTAACATTTCTAGAAAACAGTCTCCGACATCTCCCTTGTGTGGTCACTGCATTCCTCAGCCTCTTAGATAAGACAATAGCATTTTATGTGTCTCCACAATAAAAAGGACACTGTAACAAATATATTGGGATTCAGTGCCATTAGTGCTTTATAAGTTACAATTCTAATTCTGATGCCAAGAAATCGAATGTGGTGGTGCACACTCTGACATACCTTACCTTACCCTGTTTCTAGTTTCCTAACCCATTTTCACTAATTCCCTAGATAGGAACATAGCCTTCCCAGGCACCTGACCCTGACAGCTTTCCTAAGACCTCCACACACACTACTCCCAGTACGTAAGTTGGATCAGGCTAATCCCCAACTCAAGTCTTGACCCTGAGTCATAATTCACAGTTGCAGACACCCTGAGAGCCCAGTCCTGAATTTAATTAGTAATTTCCTCAGTGAAATGTAAAGTACCTGGGAAAGCTTCTTTGGAAACTCGAGAATTAGCTCTTAAATTATTTCTCACTCTAAAATAGGTCTCAGAAAGCACACTGAAGATGTTCAACATGTTAGCAGCACTAAGCTGATAACAGTGAGTCTGTGGAAGAGGGATGTTTGCAGCAGAGGAACGGAGCCCATAGAGCAGGTTTTTACACCTGTCCCTTGCACCCTTGGGGAATCCATTCCAGGGTTCCTACTTTCAATCATACCAAATTCCTAGGTGCCTGAGTTCCTTGGATAAAATTGTTATTTATGTACAGCACATGGACGTATTCCAGTGTCCTCCCATAGGATATTTATGACGACAAATACAACAAAGAAGATAGTTAAACATACTGCATAGGTATAGAAAAAAATATATAGTTGGTACAGATTACATTTTTAAATATGGTATTTTCTATCTGCAGCCAGACTAATTAGTGGGTTTAGGACAATGGGTTTCTTCTTTTTTTTTTTTTTTTTGGTTTGATTTTGTTTTTGTTTTTGTTTTCCAAGACAGGGTTTCTCTGTGTAGCCTGGCTGTCCTGGAACTCACTCTGTAGACCAGGCTGGCCTTGAACTCAGAAATCTGCCTGCCTCTGCCTCCCAAGTGCTGGGATTAAAGGAGTGTGCCATCACTGCCTGGCAGGACAATGGATTTCTAAAACCAACTCCAATCAGAAGTCATGTGAGGTCTGGCAAGTTTTCATGCTGGGGTGAATGTCCTAATGAGCTATAAAATGAAAAGTGATGACACCTACTTCATTGTCACAAGTAGATGCAATCGCATATGCTAGACATCTTTTGGTTGTTTTCTTCTTTTATCTCTACCCATAACTACCTGGGGCAATGTAAAATCAGCTGACAATATGCAAAGACACCAAGATACAGTTTGTTTTTATGTGCACTGCACACATAGGAGTAATCACTGGTGTGTGACTTAGTGATGGATGGCTCTTGTGTGCAGTTAGAATGTAGGCATGCATACCACCTTGAGAAAGAGTGGTCAATTTGAAAGAACAAAAGAAAAAAAATATTTGAGTTTCTATGGTAGCTGTTTGTCCAAAGGTAAACAAGTGGGGGAAGCTAATGGAAAATCAGGTCTTTCAGGCAGATTCACATGGGCTGCAAATGGCGCACAGTTTCTCCAGTCATTAACTTTTCTCCTATTAGAAGGGAGAGTGGGGTGTCTCCACAATTGTACCTCCTTCTCTTAGTCAAATTGTTGGGGACCAAGAGATTTTCTCATTCTGCTGCTTCACATTGCCCTGAGCTCAAAATCGTCAATGTGCCTGAGTGGTGTTCTCTGAGGCTCATCCTTCTTTATGGGTACAAGGATGCAGTGGAGCACCCTGGCTCACATGATGGCTTCTAAATGCCCAGGTTTGAGTGCTCTCTCTCTCTGCTACTCAGTAATGGCAGAGCCTTCAGGTAGTTATGGAAACCCTTTGTGCCTCTTTCTGCATCTGTATGTCTGTGAACATGGAGATAAAAATAAAGCATCAGGTGCGTGCACACCTGTAAGGAGACTGGAGTTCACGGTCCTCTTAGACTGCATACCAAATTCAAGGCTAGCTTAGGCCACATGAGAGACTTTCTCAAATCTTCCGATTCATGGACCCTTTGTGATGAGGATTCAGAATACCTCTAACCAGTCTTAGCCTATAGAAATGGTTAAATGTGAACCATTCAATCTTTCATTTAGTTATTCTTCTCTCATTCATTATACTCTAACTGCAATTTCCACTCCCTCACTTCTCCTAGCTCCTTCTCCCCTCGGATCTACTCATCCTCCATTTCCCTTCTCAAAACCAAAGCAGACCTTCCAGGAATATCAACCAAACATGTCCCAACAAGATACAATAAGACTAGGCATACACTCTAGTCTCAAGGCTGGACAAAGTCAACAAAATAGGAGAAGAAGGGTCCCAAGTGCAGGCAAGAATGTCAGAGACAACCCCCATGCGCACCCCACTGTTGGGAGTCCCATAAGAACATCGAGCTACTAAACCATAATGTATATGTGGATGTCCAACAGGATCTGTGTTTGTTGCTTCTGTCTATATGGGTCCCAATGAGACCTACTTAATTGCTTTTGTAGACCATGTTCTCGTGGTATTCTTGAAACCTCTGGATCCTACAATACTTCCTCTTCTCCTGTGTGCTTCCTCTGGCTCAGTGTAGTGTGTGACTGTGGGTCTCGGCATCTGCTCACATCAGTTAGGATGATGCCTCTCTGATGACAATTGGGCTGGGTTTCAACCTATGAGTATAGCAAAACATTGCTAGTAATCATTTCATTCATTTTCTCCAGTCATGCTTGGTTCTCTCCTGGGTCTCTGGCCAGCCTCTGGTTCCTGATATTCAGGCAGTGTCAGGCATTAGTTCTCTTTCATGGCATGGGCCTCAAGTTCAACCAGTCATTGATTAGCCATGTCCACAAGCTCTGCATCAACACTACCCTAATAAATCCTGCAGACAGGACAGATTGTAGGTGGAGGTTCTGTGGCTGGGTTGGTGTTCCAGTTGCACTGCTGGAAGCCTTGGCTACAGAAAATGCCCATTTCATGCTCCATATCCTCCATTATTAGGAGTCTTCTCTAGGTCACTCTCATAGATTGCAGAGAGTTTCCACTGCTCTAGACTTTCACATCGACCCCCAAATGCTCCCAGTTCTAGTGGCCTCTTCCAAAATTTAATCTCCATATTCCCTACTGCCCGATCCCTTCTGTTTCCAACTTCACCTTCCTAAAGTACACCCACAAAATCTATTCTATTTTTTTCCTCTTCAGGAAGAACTATGCATCCCCCCACTTGAGCCCTCCTTGTTACCCAGACTCCGGACCTGTGGATTGTAGCAGGTTATCTTTTACTTAACAGCTAATGCCCACTTATAAGTGAGTACATACCATAGTCACCTTTCTGGGTGTGGGTTAACTCACTAAACCATACAATCTTAATAATTAATGACAAATTGTCTTTTGATATAATCCAAGAGATAGTTTCAGGGGATTGTATTGTAGTTTTTCTCCCCAAACAGCCATTAGAAAGAAAAACAACATAGGAAAGTCTCTTCAGCATCTTGTTTGTGTGTTTCCTTGTCAAACAGATGGCAATTAAAATAACTTGAACTTCTGGAACGTTCTAACATATTAGGCAATGGAAATAATGATACTAAAAATGTTGGCTTCCATTTTTCTGCTTGTTGGAGAAGAGGAAAAACTCACTGCCCAGTGACACACCGCTTTCTAAGGGAGCTCAGGGGTGTTCATTAGCCACAAATTACATCTGCTCAATTCCAAACACATCTTAGAAGACTTGAGAGCAGAAAAAAAGTAGCTTGGAAAAAAATGATTACAAAGCTGAGCTAGGTGAGGTACATGGCGACAAATTGTTCTCTATTCTGATTTTTTACAACCTTGAAAATTTAATTATGTGTTTAGTAGAGGTGATTAGGCATGAGTGAAACACAAAAATAGTTTCTCTGCAGTACTAGCAGGAAAGTCCCAGATCATGTGATTCAGAAAAGCCAGGTAGGAGCTTATACCAATGCCGTATATATTACCAGGTTTGACTTATACCAATGTAGAATATATTGCAATATTTTTTATATATTTTCCCATTTGTGCCATAGCAGGTATGTGGAGGTCAAACAATGTTCAGGAGTCAGTTCTCTCTCTCCACACTATGCATCCTGGGATCTATGTCAGGTTGTCAGGCTTGGTGTCAAGGGTCTTTCCCTACTGAGCCATCTTGATGACACTAAATAGTTTTTTAATTGAATGCATAAGTTTCTAGTAGCAGTAAATAAAGATGTCTGGCAGTTAGGGGGAGGGGTCATAACTGACTACAGTCATCAAAAATTGTAAAAGTCAAGTCCCTAATCTGGAATGATACAGTAGCTCCTACAGCTTGTGTGTTCTCTCCCACATGTTTTCACTTACCTTTAGATTCCTTACTACACCTTCAAATATGCCCACACTATGCAAATGCTAAGGGCATTTGTAAGAGCTTATTATAACACCATTTATGGCATGACACAGAAAATGAAAGTTTGGTTTAGACAACTCCATGACACATTTCCATTCCAAGACTATCAAACTGGTGGGGAGAGAACCTAACAACTATATTAGAAGAAATGGTAAGCTAAGAAAAAAAAGCTAATCTCATCAAAAGCTGGTAGAACAGTTTAAACTAGTGCTACTACACATAATCAGGTTCCATGCTCAGTGGAATCAGAAGCCCTGTTCTCATAAGTTGAAAATCATAAATGTAATTTTTGAGGCTGTGTGCTATTATAGTTTCTGGAGAGTTGTTATGATTTTATTTCAGCCTTATCTGGAAACAGACCCTAAAATAAGCCACATAATTTTGGCAAATTCTCACATAGCCTGAGTAGCTATGGCTCTTTTAAAAATGAGCCAAGATTGCAATCTGAAGAAGAATCACTATAAGAATGCTGTGGACACCATGCCGTATTTTGTGTGCTCTGTGGAGGGTGGTTCTGAGATTTAAAGGCCCAGCCATAGCTTGAGTCTCACCCGCCCTTAGAAATCACTCATTGTTTCCCAATCCTGAATCCATGCTGGTCCTAGAAAACTTGTTCTGCCTTCAAATATCTAGCAGAAATATCACCCTAGCTTTTAACTTGTTTACCTAGTAATGTTACAGCAACAAGGATGATATAGATAAGAAAAACTTGCTTAAAGTCAAGAAAGAAAGAAGGAAAGAGAGAGAGAGAGAGAGAGAGAGAGAGAGAGAGAGAGAGAGAGAGAGAAAGAAAGAAAGAAAGAAAGAAAGAAAGAAGGGAGGGAGGGAGAAAGGGAGGGAGCAAAGGGAGGAAGAAAAGAAAAGAAAAGAAAAGAAAAGAAAAGAAAAGAAAAGAAAAGAAAAGAAAAGAAAAGAAAAGAAAAGAAAAGAAGGAAGGGAGGAAGGGACAGGAAAGGAAAGATAAGAAAAGAAAAGACAAGATAAGACAAAGAAATGTACAATGTTAGTCATTTTTATCATTACTCTGATAAGTTACCCAGACAAATATTAATTTTTCTCATGGTGATCATCCATCCCTTCATGATGGGAAAGGTATTATGATAGGACCAATTCACATTGGAAACTTGATCACATCTGTATGCCTCATCAAGAGCTTTCCTCAGAGACTCACTTCCTACAACAAGGCCCCTTCCCCCTGAAGGTGCTGCAGCTTCTGAAAACAGGACCACTACTTGGGGACTAAATGTCCAAACAGTTGAGATTTGGGGAACATTTCACATGCAATCATTTCAGGTATTATGACTACAGAATTTCCTTTTTAACAAATAGCAGCTGTTCACTGAGCTCACAGTGTGTAATCCTTCCTATTTCTATTTTTGGGGCCTACTTCCTTAAAGTTTGTGTCCTCGTATCTATATGCTTTGTGGGCACATACAATAGACAATTATAGTGTTCTGGTTAGGGCAAAGAGCAAGATTCTGACAGACAAATACAGTGTTTCTTCTGCTCTACCTAACACTTATCTTTATAGTTTTGTCTGAGAATCTCTTCCTGTCTTTATGATTGACATCAGAAATTTCCTTATGAGAGGCCATAAACACTGAAGAAAGAGAAACACATTCATCCCTGAAGACCTTGACTCTTCCACAAGAACAGCCATGACTGTTACGTTCTATCTTTAAGCTGTCTTATCTTGATAATGTGTCATCTTTAACTAGTGCATTTTATCTCTTAATGTTACAAACCTGATCACTTTGCAGGGAATGAGAGGTTTAGTGATAGAAGTCCTGAAAAATGAATGACAAAAGCACTTGCAATCAAATCAGATGTGTCACCAGGACATTTTGTCTAGCATAAGATCAGAATATTCTAAATTGAATAGCAAAAAATATAGGCTAAAAAATTAACATCAAGCACAATGGTTTCTTGCGTACATAACAATGTTGCATAATGTGTGTTGGGTGATGTCAAAGTTCCTTTTTACCTGTCTCGTCAGTAATGATGGAAAGGCCCCAGGAAGGCAATATTGAAAGGTGATTGCACATTTGCTATCCAGACACTAAATCCACGTGATAGTCATATCTGAAGAACACATCAATATATGAGTATTATGTGTCATATATGTCGATTTTGACAGTTTGATATATGTTACCTACCACTAAAGATATTCGGGGTTAACCCCATCATAGTTAAGACAACATGACTATACTTAGGGCTAGCTCCTGACACATCACATTTTCTCTTAGGACAGGAAGTTTTCATTCTGGTGCTAGGTCATGATGAAATGAAAACACACGCGCAGAAAACATCATTATATGATCATTTATACCACAGGGAAGATTTGAAAAAATCATGAGAAGGAGAAAGCAAGAGAGAATTAATTCATAAGGCTGCGAGATGTAGTTCATAATGAGGTACATTATTAACTAAATTGTAGTTTGCAGTCGCTCCCTATTATGGCTTTTGATTCATTTACTTCTGGTTCATTTGCTTGTCATAAATTCTAGAGCCCCAGAGGTACTACAAATGCATTGCTGAATTGCTTTTTTGCCACAGTAACCTTTTATTTCACTGCCTAAGGCATATATTTTATGATGCTGGTTTATCTGGGGTAATACCAAGTAATTCTGCTATAATGCAAGCTCAGTAGCTGTCAGTGAACATTCTAGATTTTGAACAATTTTCTATTGTCGCTATCCCTACTTCTTTCCTAAATCCATCCATTTACTCCACAATTTGGATTTTCTTTGTCATGTTTTCTTCACCTGACACCTAAACTCTCTTAGAGACAATGAAACTTAAAATTCACAACCAGAGAAGATTCCATCTTCTTCTTTCCCTCCCTCCTGCCCTTCCACATCCATACAAAATTACTGAGAACCAGCCATGTGACAGATACTCAAACACTTATGCTACACTGTAACTTTGATGCTGTCTCCAGCATCAAAGACCTTACAATTTGATGGAGATAGCACACCTTCCAAGACAGGTTGGACAGGTTGGGGACAGGTTGGCCTCTTCCCAGCTATGATCCGTGTGAATCATCAGAAGAGATGTGGCTGAAGAGGCAGCCTGGACAAAACCATGGAGATATCGACTGCCCCAAGGAGTTTGGACTAGGGAGTAGAGGTCTCCAAACTAGGGTCCTAGACCAAATCTCTGCCTGAAACCTACTTTTGGCCATAAGTCAGTTAGCAGAGCCATGCCATTTGTTTGGTTTGATATACTATTGCCTTTAGGTTACAATGGCAGGGAACCAAAAGCCAACAATATCTAAATATTTACCGTCTAGTCCTTTACAGGAGCCCTACTGAAGAACAACCATTTCCATTGTCACCTCCCCTTGTGTTAGCATGTAAAGAAAATGAGAGCACGCAAGCAGGAAGTGAGTTAAATATAGGTGCTGCTGGTGAGAGAGAATAGGACTGAGGGGCAGAGCTATCTACAGCAGCCTCCTAGTAAAGCAAAAAGAAAGAGAGTGTTCTGTGTTGAGAAAGGTCAGCTCCAGGGACTTGGGGAGTTTCTGCTTGTGGCAGTGACTGATAGACCACACCTCTGCTCTAGTGTCTGGGAGACAAACACATTGGAGCTGACAAAACACGACTTAACTAAAAATAGAATTACAAGCTCAGAGTGTATATTGAATAAGGATGCGGCAGGGATAGAGGGGCCCTGGAGGCGGAGAGGAAGAGAAGAGCTGGTGTTTCCAGCTCAGCTGGCGTTTCTGCCCTTTCCAGCTAGCTCTGAAAGGCTGAGTGCAGGAGAGTGGCCTGTGGCTATGGAGCTCAGGTGGATTCTAAGCCTTATCTAAACCCAAATGAACTCTTCTCCCCTGGAGCCTGTGGAAGGCCAAAAAGGAGCCCTCTTTTGTGGTGAGGGAGGGCTGAAAGGCTCAGGGGATTTGCAGCATGGCTCTGCAGCTTCCACCCCTGTGGTTTGGGTCCAGGCAGGCAGCATAGATATTACAGGAAGATGGATCAGCTGCTCAGTGGCTTGAGTGAGCACAAGAGCTGTGTTCCGTGGGGCACATTATTTCAATAGGCCTCCAAAACAATTCCCCTATGATCTTTCTTTAGTATATGTGGTGCGTATATGCGTATATGTTTGTGTATGTGCGCACTTATGCATATATGTATGGAGGCTAGAGGACAAGACCAAGGGTTTCATTTTTTTAGACTGTTTCTCCCAGAATTTGGAATTTATAAATGTGCCTAGGTTGCTTGATTGCCCAGAGAGCTCTTGTTTCTCAGCCTCCTCAGTGCTGGGGATTACAGACAAACATGGCCATGTTTGCCTTAAAAAAAAAATTACTCATTGATTGTTATGTATGTGTATGTGTGCTTGAATGTGTTGTGAGTGTGCATATGTGTGTGCATGGTGTATGCAGAACTAAGGACAACCTGTAGTGTGATGCTTCATGTCTTCCATCTTGTTTTGAGGAAGGGTCTCTCTTGTTGCTTGTGATACTTCATAAGTATATTCCAGTGTATCTGACCCACACGATTGCAGCCAAATCTATTGCATCTACCTCCCATCTTGTCATAGGTGTCTTGGATCACAGTTGTACACAACCGTATCTAACATTTTTAATGAAGGTTCCAGGAACCAAGAGCAAGTAACCAGGCTTACACAGGAACTATTTTTACTGAGCAATCTCCCTGCCCCTTGAGTTTTTATTTTAAAATTGCAAGTGAGGTTATAAAATTCTCACTTACAATTTTACCATATTCTAGATTTTTCCATATTCTAGAATTAATTCCATAGCTACTTGTTCATTTTTGCATTCTCCCTTCTGCATTTAGGGTTTTTTCTTTTTATGTGAAATTTGAATTGGACAAAGGCTGAATTGCACCCAATTCAGTGAATAATGACTCTTCCATCTCATAGACAAACAAAAAACTTAAATAAGTTCATCTCATACTGAAGAGAATGTATCTCTTTAAATTCATAAACAATCTTGAAACATGTTCCACTTATTTAATTCCAGTATACGGTGTGCATCCACACCAGTTTTGATAAAGGAAAGGAAGAATGCTTATGAATCAATGTCACGGTCTCAATGGGAAACTGTTAGCAAGGACCTGTGAAACATCAGAGGAATCAGGGGAAACTGTATTCCACTACATGTGGGTGGGATTAAAGACACCTGGCAGGTAAATGGACTCTCCAAATAAATAGCATTAGAAGCCATTACTTCCTTTGGGATTGAGAAAAAGAAAACAAAGTGGTTACCAGAATTCAGTGAATCAGGTAACCTTAGCAAATGGTCCCTAGGTAGGTGCCATGCACAGCCTTGGGTAGAAAAAACAATCACTACCAGCCTCATAGCCCCACAGAAAGGGAGTCTGGAATATCTTGCTGTCTTTTTCTTTTCCCCTTCTTCCCTTTCTTCCCCTTCTTCCCCTTCCCCCTTCCCCTTCCTTCCCCTTCCCCACTTCCCCTTCCCCCTTCCCTTTCCTTCCCCTTTCCCCTTTCCCCTCTCCTCCTCTCCCCTCTCCTCCTCTTCCGCCTCCTCCTCTTCTTCTCCTTCTCCTCTTCTTCTTCTCCTTCTCCTTCTCCTTCTTCTTCCTGCTCCTCCCCCACCCTCTCTTCCTCCTCCTCTTCCTCTTCTTCCTCTTCTTCACCTTTAACCATTCTTCTGTTCCATTCATTTAGTCAATCCTGAAGCTTGAGTTTAGGAATCCTATAGATATAGATACAACCTATATTATTCAGGAATTTCCAGAGGATAATATAACACACACACATACACATCTCTATGATCTATGTATCTCTTTTTGTATCTATCAAGAGATGTATTTTAAGAAGTTGTCTCGTGGTAAGAATGGCTGGCAACCCTGACACTTCCCACTCAACAGGCTACAGACCCAGGTCAGAGACATGCTGCTGTCTTGAGTCTGAAGGCACCGTCATAGCAGAATCTCTTCCCTCTCATGATTTTGAGACTTAACACGAGAATATAAACAAGTGCTGTTTATGTCTCATAGGGCACTGGCAGCATAGCAAAGAAACAAGTACATCCAAGTCTAACATAGTGAAACCATGAGTTTATTAGGGCTTCTATATGAATATGGGTGCAGGATTAATATAGGAGCGTGAATGACTCAAAGGTAAGCTACACTGCCGAAAAGCACAGGGCACCGTGAGTGATGAACCCTAAAAGCTGCATTCCTGGGTCCATCCCTGAATTACAACTTGCAGGCAGAGATCTGTTTCCTCGCAGCAATTGCAACTGTGAGCATAGCTTTGAGAGGAGTGCAGATTCAGCATCTGCTCAGATTCAAGAGCTTCCAAGAACGTGTAAGTTACACTTACTTTCTGAACCCAAGTGGAATATTTTAATTCAAAATAAATAACTATGAAACATTGCATGAACCTTAGTCTTTGCTCTTAAGCATTTACCTAGTCAGGGGAAACCAACTCATGTTATGGAAGACAATCTACATTATTTAAAAGTCTACTAAAATGTGGGTCATGTATTTTTTTTTACTGCCATACCTTATTGATCACGATGTCTATATCAGAATTTGGCACAACTGGCTATGCTCAACCTATGTTGATATGTAAAATTGACCAAAGCAATATACACACAGAGCCATCTTTGATTCACAGATGTGATTCACAGGGAGTGGTGGAGAAAAGAAATGAGACAGTATACAATCAGAGAGTGTATAGCTACCCATGAGTAGCAATTCCACCAGATGTCCATTCTTTCTTTTAATGCATCCTGACAGTCTAAGCACCTGGACCAGAACCTGGCATACAGTGTAGCAGACTCCCCAAGAATGCCGGCTAATCGGACTTAAATGTTACAACAAACAAGTTCTGGGAAGTAAGTGTTGACTGAACTGGCCTTGGGAAGTAGCAAAATCTCAAGAGCAATTTGCAAGGAAAAGGTAAATGCCATGCTATTCTTTGTCATGTTTTGAATATAGGGCCATGTACCATATCCAATTAATCAGAATTGATCATATCTGCTCAGGTTTAAGAGCAGATGACATTTACAAGCTTCAGTTGATGCCTTATTAAATAAAATAAATTTAGTTATTGAGCTAGATGATCTCCTGTGCTGGCAAAGACTTGAAAGTCCTGCCTTTGTAACCAAGCAGTTATATAAAGCAGAGGCTATATTGCTCGGGTGTGAGGATAGTCATTTATCTGCTCAATAATCTTGACAACAATCTCGTCTTAATGGACTGCACCTGCTAGAAATAGGACATCAGATTTACTCGTAAAGAAGAAATGGGCTGGGGCTCAGTTCATCCTACGTGCCCTGTGACAGTGAAGATAGACTGCAAATGGACAAAGTGGCAAGGCCTTCAATAATGTCTATCCTGGGCTATTTGGCACATTTTTCTTGAAGTCTGTGAAAAAAGCTACCAAAATATTATCTCCTCATAATTCACTGTTTTAGGCCTCAGACCATTTTCATCCCTCCAAAACAAGGACCAGGGTAGTGCTAAAGGTTTCAAGGCATGATAACAGTCATGAGCATGCAGAATTGGACCTCTGAGGCTGCAGGGCCACAAAGGAGCATGGAAGAAGGTATTGTGCCAGTTTCCCTTGTTGTGTCATCTGCTTCTCATGGGAATGTTTCTATTGTTTCTGTTGCTGTTGGACTCCTGTGGAGGTGGGGGTTCCTAGAAATTGGACATCAGAGAACAAAATTAAAATAAATGTATACACACTTCGTGGAGGCACATGAGTGTAGATAGTACTGATTGTGTGTGTGTGTGTGTGTGTGTTTGTGTGTGTGTGCGCACACACCTGAGTGTAACTTGTTATAAAAAGAAGTTGTGTTATAGCCACAGCTTGAGAAAAGTGTGTGAAGTGGCTGCAAGGTGTCATTAGAAATTGTTTTATGCACCTGCTTCTATTTGTCTTCCAAAGTTTCTATCACTGTCCCAGCCTGTCCCAACTAACTCTAACACTCTCTCTCTCTCTCTCTCTCTCTCTCTCTCTCTCTCTCTCTCTCTCTCTCCCTCCCTCCCTCCCTCCCTCCCTCTTCCCTTCTCCTCTCCTCCCCTCCCCTCCCCTCCCCTCCCCTCCCCTCCCCTCCTTTCCCATGTCATACTTATTCTCACAGAGCCTGGTTTAGTTATTTCTCAATCCAGCTGGGACCACTGAATGTGTATCTGGGTCCCCAGGGCTTAGCACGGCACTTGAAACAGTGAACACACTCAATAAATCTTTCAGGAGTGAATGAAGCTTCAATAGGATGCCAGATAAAAGTGGCTCAGTGTATCTGAGGTGGGATGTCTATAGTTGAATAAGAAATTCCTAACTCTAGACTCTCCGATGGCAGGATTTCTGGCTGTGTGGTTTAAACACCACAAAGCTAAGCAGGTAGCTCATACTAATCAGTCAAAAATCTATGCAAATCGTTTGCAGGAAGAAGCTAGTGACTGCATTTCCAGAGTTCCGGATCTATCAAAATCAAGAGCAGCAAGTCACAAAAAGCTGCCATTATAGATACCCAGCTCTTCTCTCTCTAGAATAAACTGGCAAGCAAGCATGTTTCCTTCCCCAGCCCACTGAGGAAAGAGAAACTACCTAAGATGGCTCAGTGGTAGGCTGTCCCTTTGATGATGTCACTTCATGTTGTCTTTCTTTCCGAGAGAACGTGTTCCATTACACTTACTCTTGCTCCAAGACATCGGGGTATGCCAGGATATGCCATAACATCTTTCAGGTAGAAGTTGTTATTAAAATGTATGAAAGTAGAGATTGTGAGTGGAGAAGGTTTATAATCATCTGAACTGGGGCTGCGAGATGTCTCAGTTGGTAAAGTGCTTGCTGTGCAAGCATGAGGAAGGGAATTTGATTCCCCAGAAGATATGCAAAAGCAGGGTGAAATATGCATATTATAATTCCGGTGCTGGGAAAGCAGAGACAGAGGGCCCCATGGGGCTTATTAGCCTGACATTCTCACACAGTCAATGAGCTCCGTGTTTGGTCTTAAAAAGTAAGATGTATACCAACTGAAGAAGATACTTTGGGCCTCTACACACACATACATGCACAGGTAATTGCACTAGTATTCACATGACAGCACACATATGTACATACACAATCTCAACACTAGTACTGTATGGAGCCCGTGAGGTCATCATTCTCTGGCTAGCCTCCTCCCCCTGCTTTTATTCATGAGCAATAGTTCTGAAGGAATTTGAACTTAATATTTACCACCACAGCCTCCACACTCCCATCATTCTCAATACCCACACTCTAACTTTCAGTCACTTTTTAGCTGATTTACCAGGAACCAAGGAAGGAATCTTCTAGAAGTTCAACACGAGTCATTACAGCAAAATCCTAGGCACATAATAGTCATGCCATCTTTTCACAGTTCAGTCAAAAACATTTACTGATATTCTATTATGAAGAAGGAGAGGTCTCAAGGCTGCAGAGATATGGCCATTTCAGTGAGAACAGTGTCCAGTGCAAAGATGGGCACTTCAGTCCTTCTCAGAAAGGGGAACAAAATACTCATGGGAGCAAATACAGAGACAAAGTGTGGAGCAGAGACTGAAGGAAAGGCCATCCAAACACTGCCTTACCTGGGGAGGATCCATCCCATATACAGTCACCAAACCCAGACAATATTGTGGATGACAAAAAGGGCATGCTGACAGGAGCCTGATATAACTGTCTCCTGAGAGGCTCTTCCAGAACTTGACAAATACAGAGGCAGATGCTCACAGCCAACCATTAGACTGAGAAATGGATCTCCAATGGAGGAGCTAGAGAAAGAATTGAAGGAACTGAAGGAGTTTGCAACCCTGTAGGAATTAAAATAGTATCAACCAACAAGACCCCTCAGAGCTCCCAGGGACTAAACCACCAACCAAGGAGTACACATGGAGGGACCCATTTGTAGAAGACAGCAGCCTTGTTGGTCATCAATGGAAGGAGAGGCCCTTGGTCCTGTGAAGGCACGATGCCCCAGAGGATGGGGAGGTGGGAGTGGGTGGGTAAAGGAGCACCCTCATAAAAGCAGGGGGGATGGGATAGGAGGATTTGAGGTGAAAGTGAACTGGGAAAGGGGATAACATTTGAAATGTAAATAAAGAAAATATCCAATTAAAAAATTAAAAAACAAACAAACAAAACACAGCAGGTAGAAGTTCTACCAGGTTTGTCCCGAGGATACGAGGCAAAGAACAAATTCTGAAGCTCCGCATGGCTCCATGGCAGGGACAGAGGTGTAGAGAAGGAGCAAAGGGCAGGGCTTTTCATTCACAAGTTTGGGGTTAAGCTGAATTGTCCCAAACTGGGTACCGTTTGAATGGGCGAATCCATTGGTAGCCATCCTTGTGGACCTGATGGTAGCTCTAGCAGACCCAGGGCTTGGTTCCTATGTCAACTCCATCTCCTTTAGGTGTAGGCCAAAGGAAAGGGGCTAATCTGTCCATGCTCACTGTCATGGTCTGAAATGAGACCGGCCTCCATAGGCCCTTAGATTTGACTACTTGGTCACCAGAGGCTGGCATTATTTGAAAGGATTAGGAGATGAGGCTTTGTTTGAGGCAGTGTTTTACTGAGGGAGGAATTTGGGATTTCAAAAGTCCATTCCAAGTCCAGATTCTCTCCCCCTCCTCCTTCTGCCTGAAGATCCAGATGTAGAACTCTCAGCAACTTCTCCTGCATTGTGTCTGCCTGTGTGCCACCATGCTTTCTTGCGTGAAGTGGTCTAAACTTCTCAAACCACAGCAAAGGCCCGACTAAATGCTTTTTTTTACAAAAGTCATCATGTTTCTTATAATATGTGTGTTTGTGCCTGTGTATGTAAGTATGTATGTATGTATGTATGTATGTATGTATGTATGTATGTATGTATTTCTTCACAGCAGTAGAACAGTAATTAAAACAGTCACTATCTTCTCAGGATGGCTGAATCCTGGGACCAAACCATCCACTGGCTGAGGACTTCTATTCTTTCCTCTTCCCTCTTCAAAGCAATCTTTGAGTTTGCTAGTGGAAAAAAAAAAGAAACAAAAAGAAAAAAATGAGCCGTAGTGTTCTGCTTTAGTGAATAATTGCCATAGTAATGGCATTTGTAAGCAGTCTCCCTCTCCCCTGACATCTGTCTTAGGGAGCCTCGGGGGACTAATAAACTTAGCAAATGTTACACAAAAGGAAAACCAAATCAAACATTCCAAAGCTGGCAAATGAGGTCACTCTGGAAAGGGAACACTAACCCCCCCCCCCCCAAATAATAAGACAGTTATCAAAATGCCAAGAGGCAGGGCATTTCCACTGTTGCATTTGTGACTTACAAAGTCAAGAGTAACCCAGAACTGGTCTTAAAATCTAATCCACTTCTATGATTTGGATTACCCTGCAGGTTAGAATGCAAACAGTTCCTTATGCCTGAGAGGCAGTGGTGCACCTTTCCAAAGCGTTCATTTTATAAACAGCCTTGAGTTGAGATTCCCAACTTTAATCCAAAGGATGGAGGCTCAGAAAAACTACTTGAGTAGCTGCCCAGGATTATATAATCTATTCATGATTACAGTCAGTGGGAATATGGGTCTGCTATTTATGGCCAGCTTTCACTTGGGAGACCTATAGGACTTTTCCCTGGAGGAAGTTCATCTTATTTGACAAGCATACCGACTGTGTACCAGTCACTGTCCTAAATGTCTTTGGAGAGTGATTCACAGAGCCTTCAAGATACAACAGACTCACCTGCTCAAGTTGTCCCATGTGAGGAGGACCACAAGCTGAGTTTGAACTCACATATTCTGAATGAAGACGTAAGCTTCTTGACCATCACTCTAGATGCCCTTTTAGAGAGAGGCATTACTCCTTCTGGTGTGTAGCTTTAAAGTTTAAATACTACAAGCTTATAGTTAAGATCAGTTTCTTCCATACCCATCCTTACCCGCTCCATTTCATTCTCACGTTTATGTCTTTGGATTAGTTGTTCTTTTATTTTTATATTTATAACTATGCAAATCACTATTATAGTGCATATATTATATACGAAAATTGGTGGTTTGCATATATTATATATGCAAATTGGTGGTTTGCATATATACCTTTATAACTGATTTGCATATATTTACTTATAATCGGATTTTTTTTTAGCCTCCAACTATTTAGTACTTGCTTGGCTTGTCCACTGCCTTGTAAAAACCTACCCCTAAGCACAGAAGCAAATACTCTTGGAGAAACAGACATAAATTGTACGATCTTCTCTTTCTTATATAAACAGATTGATTTTGCTTATATGTGTGTGCTCATGTCCATAGAGGTTAGAAGGCATCCGATCCCTGAAATGGGGTAATTGTGACCTGCCAGGCTCAGGTACTGGAGCCAAACTTGGATCTTCCAAAAGAGCAGAAATTACTCTCAACCACCAAACCACCTCCTAAGACTCCTTTTCTTTCTTTGGAAACAACATATATCAATTGTACAAGGCAATGAACTGCATTATGACATGTTTGTTGGAAACCAACCTGCAGCTCATGTGAACTGGGTTTCACCTGGCAGGCAAACCGGGGCTGAAAAGAGAGGGGAACTAGGCGGTGGAGAGAAAAATGGAGCCAAGACAAGGTCCCCGATCAAGGCTCAAATGTTTAATGGCAAATGCACCTATAAAAGGGGGGGCCCATTCCCACCAATTTATTCTTGGAGCCCAGCTGCAGGTGATGACATGCAGGATAGGGTGTAGTCTCAGGAATAGCTCGGTGGCCTCCCAGCAGGTAGCAGTATCTTGAAGATGAACAGCTGCAGTGGCTGAACAATAGAGTGATCTAGGGAGGAAGGCTCCACCCTAGGTAATCTCCTGAGTGGCAGCAAAGTCGAGGTCTGGCTCAGCCAGCTTCAGGCTGGGGGGAGCTTATACATGTTCATACACTTACCCAATACACTTTGATCTTATTCACCCCTACTTAACTGCCCTTATCTCTCTCATTCCTTTAGCCAGTACTCAGTCCTAGAAAGTAAGACTCAGTATACTTCCATGTATTTTTTTAAAGCCTATATTCTGAATATGACAGAAACCATGATCTATTTGTCTTTCTGAATGACTTATTTTACTTGGTAATTGATTTCCAATTGCATCCATTTTCCTGAAAATTATATAATTGTGTTCTTTATGACTGAATAATACTCTATTATGTACATATACCACATTAACCTACTCATTTGGATGGATAACTAAGCTGATTCATGACTTGGCTATTGTGAATATTGAATTGGCTATCAGGTTTGTCTATTGTATGTGAAATTAAGTTATTCCATGTTTATAAATGTATACTATGGATTATATGCTACTTCTACTTATAATTGGTTGGAGACTTTTCTTAATAGTTTCCATAGTGTCTGCACTAATTTATATTCCAACTAACATATTTTCCTCCCTCTATCCTCAGGAACAGTTGATTATTTTCTTGATGACAACCAATCTGACTAGCGTGATGTGGAGTCTCCATGTAGTTTTGATTTGAATATGTTTTTATTATGTGCTCCTTTCTCACATAGGCTGGGATGTCACTGTCACTGCATTCTGTCGATAGCAGATACATGGTAGATTCAGGCAGATACATCAGCAGAAGCAAATTTTTTCTTTCCATGTGGCACTCCAATGGCAGATCACAATACTGCATACAGGCAGGAAGCAATGATTGGATCATGTTCACACAATGCACCTGCTACAGCACAGTTATTGTAAGTGGCATGCCCATCTATCCCATCTCCCTCCTCCATACACTTGGACTGCAATGTGTTCTCTATAGCAGAGTCATGTAATACACAATGAACTTCATATCAACTTTCTATTATGTAATTTGATCTTTCTGGGAGTTATTTATTAACAATCCTTCCTTCTCCCTTCTCCTCTTTTTCACTTAATTCCCATGTTCCTTTCACTAAAATCATCACAGAGAGCAGTCAGAAACATCAACAGAAACATCTATCTGTCATTTCCTTGTGCTGGAGTCCGTGTCCTCCTGATACACCATGTCCCAGTTGAGAGTGAGTTTCTTCTTCTCTGGTGCAATAGCTCTTTCAGATTTCTTTCCTCTAGCCACTGGCTTTTCTTTCTCCTCTCCTGATCCATTTATTTTATGGATGTGTGGTGCTGGGTCTCATCCCCAGAGAATGGGCTGAACTTTGAGTTTTCAGTGAGTGAGATTATTAAGCATGTGGCAAGAAAGAGTAAAAGGGTGAACAGTATTGAGCAAATAGATGGGAAAACACCATCAAAGCTGGCACTTACAATATCCAACAGAGACAACTGGTGTAGCCTCGTTGTGAGGGCGAACAAAAGTTGCACCATCAACTGGTGGCTTACAACATTTAGCAGAAGTCAACTGGGACATGCCAGAGTTTCTGATTGAAGTTTCCAAGCAGGTCAGAGCAGTCTCTTCATGGCTGAGCTTCTAGCTGCCAATAACCACTGCAAGCATTTTATATTATGACAAAAATAGTAGAAAACTGTGTTGAAAATGGTTCACTTTCTCGCTATCCCCAAGGACACCGTGTTTTTAATAACTGTACCTGCTTGCTGTTTGTCTGTCTCTATGTCACAGGGCCAGGCAGCTAATTTGAGCTTATGAACAAGGAACCCTGGAGGACACTTTGACACAAAGGCGCCTGGAGAATCTGAAATAGAGGACTGCCACCTGCAGAGAAAGGTTCTCAGTGAGCTTAAGTTGCACGTGACAATGTATCAATGAATTTGATCTTACACTGGGCTTCCTTTTAGTTGATCTATTCTTAATCGCTCTCTTCATTTGATGGGAAAGAATATGCAAGCAGTGAAGTTTCAGAGCCATTGGCTACATGAAGATAAATCCTTTCATATTTCCATTAACTTATCTAGATATTAATTTCCAAGTGAGAAAAAAAATCCCCTCAGCATTTTGAAGCCATTGTTCTATTATCTTCTGGTTTCTGAAGCACTGTTGCAAAATCCACTGCCAAGTTGATGTGTAATTCTTCCCATTAAGTTGACTCTCCCTCCTGCTCAGCTATATTAAGAAACGCTGTGATGATCAGAGTCACTTCATATCCATTGCAGTAAAGATACCATGTGTCCTTGTATGTCTTTGATAATCATGTCTCACCACTGCTACACTTTTTAAAAAATATTTTTTTAGTCATATATTGTACCTACTTGTCTGCCTCTATTTTATTCTCTGTTTTTCCATTTTATCTCTTTGAATGTTAGTCCTACTTTAGGGAAAATAAGATCCGCTTAAACTCAGTTCTTCCATTGATCTCTGAATTCTCTATCCTCATAGACATTTCTCTTGAAGAACTTTCTTTTTTCTAATAGTCTTTTTACACTGCCTCTGCTTTAATTGTTGGAAGCAATGTCTTCTCTGGTTTTTAAATAACAATAGATTTCTGTTTGGTTTTTTAACTCTTCATTTGTTTTTGCTTTTTTTGTTTTTTTCTTTTTAGTTTCTTTACTGTTTTCTTCAAGTCTAGCACCCTGACTTAAAAGGAATCTGGCAGTTTTGGGAGAGATGGAAATCTACTAGAATGACAGTTTCTAGCTTTTTCTCCTTATCCAGTAAGAAAAACAAAAAGTCATAAACTTGTTAACCAGGATTTGGGAGGAAAGAGCAGAGGACAGCATACGGGTCAGAGACCTATTTTGTAGGTTTCAGGAATCTCCTGGATTTTAGCACTTTCTTCCAACCCTTTAGTGGTCTTGGTGACTCAAGTTTGCAGGTCCTCTTGTTGAAAAATATTTTTTCCTCCACACAATAAATTACCAATCTCCTACCAAGTTGGAAGAGAAATATCTGATTGGTTATATGGATTATGTAAATAGACTCAAAAGATCCAACTGTTGCTTACAGAACTATAAACTTTCTCTTCTTTTTACCACCACCATTCCCCCAGCCTTGCAGGAATCTGGAGACTCAGTCCTGCTGTGATGGAGTGGACCTGTATCCTGTTAGTGTCTACTTGTCAATTTAGGTGTTAGCTAACTCTGCTTTGCTAAATCAAAGGAGCACTCATTTGTCTGGCCGTCTTTCTCCATATATTTTCTGGCATCTTTCTCCCTGTATTTCTTTGACCTTCCTTTGTCCTTTTGAAACCATGCTATTATTTATTAATCCACATACTCAGTGTTTTAGGATTATATTGTTCAATCTTCCTACCTATTTACCTACAAACTCTCTGTTTCCCTTTTAACTGACAAAGAAATGAAACCCCACAGAAGCCATTCTTTCTGGCCAGCGTCAGAAGGAAAGTAAGCCATGGAGCGACATGACAGATGGTCAGATTTCCTCAGGACTGAAAGCATAGCTTTGGTCCTTGCCCAGATTTCAGATTTCACACTTCTGAGAAGCATGTGAGTGTTTCATTTTTTGTTGTGGAATTTTGCCTCGGGTTAACACATTGTAGGACTCTTGCTTGGCTTCATAGAAAGTGCTTTGTATCTTCTAATAAGATTCCCAAAGTTTCTGCTTTATGTCTCATTATGTGTGTTCCTCAGGCAGGACATGAAAATCTCTTGGCATTATTTTCCAGTGTTCACCATAAAGAAAGCACCTCAGGCCAGGCCAATGAAGTCGCGCTCTGTGACTAAAGCCCACTTTCTGTTAATCAGGACTTGGTACTGCATATTGTATGTTTCTTTTATAAAAAGGGTTTTGTGTTCCTGTTTATTTTTGCTTGATAGGTCATTGGTATTGGTTTTTGCTTTAATTTATTTTTCAGATAAAAAAGTATTATTTATTTTTAATGAAACTGGAACTCATTTTAAATAGTGCCAGATCAATGAACAGCAGTTCTTTGTGGAGGTGAAAACATGGTTGGATGGAGAAAGGACCGATGTGGCACCTGAGTGGCATGCTTATTGACTACTGATGGCAGTTAGTCAACCTAATGAGAAAGTATCTCCAAGAGAGGTTTTTATTGTTTCTGACTATAATAAAAGCCAGGTAACACATAAGACTTGGTTAACACAATATGAAAGCTCTAAACAATGTTGGTTTTAAGGAAAAGAAGTACAATGGCAAAATGGGGGTTGTTTTTTTTTTCTTTCACAATGACTAGCCACAGATAGAGGACCAATTAGCCTTTGACTCTGTTCAATAATACCTACTGCATACCATAATTACTTTTTAACGTAGCTGCAAGTTGAAAAGTAGAGAAAATGTTGATGACTATATGAGTTTATGAATGTTGACTTTATAATGAGCATCCAGACATTGTTTTATTGTGATGTAACCTATCCTGACGGACCCTAGTTATACATCTCAGGGCAACCCTACTCCACCATCACAGAACAACCCTAGGACCCAGATCATCACATGTCCCTTTTCACTTACAGAAAATCACTTTTCTGACTTCTAAATCTACAACTTAGCTAACGTATTGTTGTACTTCATGAACACCACCATATATGATGTTACTGTTTCTATACCTTTCTGCTTTCTAGTCTCTGAAATTCATCTATTTCTATATATAATTGTAGCTCTTATTACTGTTTTACTGAATTAATACTCTAATATGTGAATATTCTATAATGCATTTATCTGTTTCAACTGATGGAGAATTTAGCAGGGTTTCCAGCTGATACCATGACAGTAGCAGTGGTGTAAACCTGGTTATACACAGGCCATTGTGGGAGTCTACTCCTCTCTCACAGCCACATAGCTAGGAATAGACAGATTGCTGGGCAATTGTATCAGCCTGCATTGAATTTTAGTAAATACTGTCAAGTCATTTTACAGATGCAATTGCTATACTCCTCACATCTCTGTGCTCATATATTCCAAAACTATTCCATCTATTGACTCTGCCTTATCAAATTTAAACTATGACTATTGACTGAAACTCCCTGACTTTAATGACTGAGTCTGAAAGCCTTGGCTGGGAGGTACCATCCATTCTTGTGCAGCTAACGTTACATGCAGAGCTTCTTACACAGTCTTTGGGCTTTTTCTTGTTTTTGGCACGTTCAGTGATTTCTAAAGCAATTTATCAATTTTTCTGTTAATCTTGTGAAGTACACTCGAATACTTTCAATCTGTGCTTTTCATTGAACAGTCTTTAAAACTGACTTACACCAACTCTAAATCACTATTTCTCAACAAGTAGCTTTTATTTACTTGGTCACTATGGCAAAATTATAGGTTGATTCAATTACTGGAAAGATTTCAGAAAAATTGGAATATATTGACCAAATGAAAGGCTCTAACTCAGCTCTGAAGAGCCCAGCAATACTCAACGGGGCTTTAAAATGTTAAAAGAGAATCATCCCTGCAAAAAGAGGTCTGCAGAAGGGAGACCCATCTGCTATCCTGGAGTGATTACCTATTTCATTTGAGTTGCCATTTCTATCATGTTCATCGTCTATAAACCAGAATTTGACTCCAAAAGAAGCCAGACTCTTTTATTTTTCATTTAACTCAAATGTGCTCATGAAGAGAGAACAATCATTTGAAGCAAATTGAAACTTTAAAACATTAGGTAGAAAAAAACTTTTGGTAGAAATGAACCACTGTATCTCCCTTTTAAAAGCATATTTTCTGTAGTCAGCACATTTTAGAAGGGTCACATAGGTAATTCCTCTTGAAGATTTATTAATAACTGTAAATGTCCAAGGGAAAATTACATGGTAGTATCAAAGTGTCACCAAAAAACAGACCTAGCTATGACTTTACAAAGGATCACCTAAGTAAATGCAAAAGGAGATTTTTGTCTTTTGTTTTTTGTTTTTTACTCTACTTCATGGTTATGAATGTGGTTTAGTCTTCATGTAGTGAATATATCCATCACATAGAATAAGTGCATAGTAAAAATCTCATAAAAGACTTAAATGCCAATTAGAATTCCATTTTATGAATCAAAAATAAGTGACTTTGGCTGGAGAGATGGCACAGCAGTTGGGAGTGTTTGTTATTCTTCCAGGGCAGATAACTTGGGTTCCCAGCACTCATGGCAGGATGCACATAGCCTGCTCTAACTCCATCTGCAAAGGATCTGATGCTCTCTTCTGGACTCCAATGGCACACACACATGTGAGCACACACACACACAAAGAAACACACAAATATGAGTGAGTGAATGAATGAATGAATGAATGGGATTTGTGGTTGGAGCCAGGGCTCAGTGGTTAATTGTGCTTCTCTATCAGAGGACCTGGCTTTGGTTACCAGAACCCATATGGCTGCTCTAAACTGCCTTTGACTACAACTATAGAGGGTCTAATGTAATATCGGACTTCTGTGGGCACTGGGCTTTCATACATACACATAAATGCAAGCAAAATATTTACATACATAAAAATAAAATCTAAGTATACTGTTTTGATGTGGATGCTAAGCAAGAACTCTTTCATTAAGCTATGACCTTAATTAGAAGTTATTTTTAAAAATGTATTGTCTAGATAATATTCTGTTACCCAAGGAGATTTTTACAAAAACATGTATTAAATATTAAGCACATCCCTCCCATGTTCTCCTACCTTCCCCTTCCTTCCATGTCCCTTTCTATTAGCCTACTTTGTTCTCCTAAAAGTTGTACTTCTAACTTTCAATTTACATATACATACACGATTTTATGTATTTATATCAAATCTAAGAATGATAAGAGAGACATATACTTGCCTTTCTGCAACAGAATTGATTTGCTTAATATAATTGTTCGTTCCCAGTCAAATCCATTTTTCAGAGAGTAACACATCCCATTGTGTCAGTCAGCTACCATACTGCTCTCTTATTCATCCCTCCATCATTGGAAAGCTATGTTAATTTGGTTCCATGACAAAGCTATTATGAACAGTGCCCTAAAATAAAATGCAGATATGCAACTTTATGTGTATGATATTGACTATCAAAAACGATTTTAACCATGTGTCTTAGTCAGGGTTTCTATTCCTGACAAAACATCATGACCAAGAAGCAAGTTGGGGAGGAAAGGGTTTATTCAGCTTACTCTTCCACATTGCTGCTCATCACCAAGGAATTCAGGACTGGAACTCAAGCAGGGCAGGGAGCAGGAGTGGATGCAGAGGCCGTGGAGGGATGTTCCTTACTGGCTTGCTTCCCCTGGCTTGCTCAGCCTGCTCTCTTATAGAACCCAAGACTACCAGCCCAGGGATGGTCCCACCCACAATGGGACCTTTCCCCCTTGATCACTAATTGAGAAAATGCCTTACAGTTGGATCTCATGGAGGCATTTCCTCAACTGAAGCTCCTTTTTCTGTGATAACTCCAGCTGCATCAAGTTGACACAAAACTAGCCAGTACAATTGACCCCTTGTCAACTTGACATACAAACACATCACTAGTAAGCCTCAACCCTTAATTTCTTATTCACCCCCAAGATCTAAACAACTTTAAAAGTCCCACAGTCTTTACATATTAAAAGTCAATCCCTTTAAAATGTCCGATATCTTTTAAAATCCAAAGTCTTTTTACACTTAAAAGTCTCTTAACTGTGGGATCCACTAAAATATTTTCTTCCTTCAAGAGGGAAAAGTATCAGGGCAAAGTCACAATGAAAAGCAAAATCAAACTCCAGCTATCCAATGTCTGAGATTCAACTCATGATCTTCTGGGCTCCTCTAAGGGCTTGGGTCACTTCTCCAGCCATGTCCTTTGTAGTAGACATGTTGTCTTCCATGCTCCAGCTGCCTGTAGTCCACTGCTGCTGCTGTTCTTGGTGGTCATCTCATGGTACTGGCATCTCCAAAATGCTGCTGTCTTCCACTGTAACTAGGCTTCACCAATAGCCTCTCATAGGCTCTCTTAATGGTGCCAAGCCTCAACTCCTTTACATGACCCCTTCAGTCCTGGGCCATCAATTGCAACTGAGGATGCACCTTTACCAATGGCCTTCCATGGCCTCTCACAGTGCCAAGCCTCAGTTGCTCTATGTGACCCCTTCATGCCTTCAAAACCAGTACCACCTGGGTAACTCTTACACATTACCAATTCCAGTCACAGCACAAGGTACAACCTTGGCTATCTCTGGAACACAGCCTCTGTGCTCTCAGAAAACACCTCCCAGAAGATATCACCTCAATGATGCTGGTCTCTTCTTAATCACGGCTAATTTCTTATCTCCAGCTAACCAGCATCAATAGTCCCAGTAATACAAAGGTTTTGCTTTAGTAGTTCTGGTATCTTGTTAATCACAGCTGATTCTTCAGCCCCAGCTAACCAGAAACACAGAATCTTCACAATCAAAATAGCAACAGCCCTGAAAAGAGTCTTTAATCTTCCCTCTGAAATTTCACAAGGCAGGCCTCCATCTTCTGCACTGTTCTCAACATTATTTTCCAAGCTCCTACACAACATCAGAGAGAGCAATTAACACCGATCTTCTAGCCCAAAGTTCCAAAGCCCTTCCACAGTCCTCCTCAAAACATGGTCAGGTTGTCACAGGAATACCCCACTATGCTGGTACCAATTTGTCTTAGTCAGGGTTTCTATTCCTGACAAAACATCATGACCAAGAAGCAAGTTGGGGAGGAAAGGGTTTATTCAGCTTACTCTTCCACATTGCTGCTCATCACCAAGGAATTCAGGACTGGAACCCAAGCAGGGCAGGGAGCAGGAGCTGATGCAGAGGCCATGGAGGAATGTTCCTTATTGGCTTGCTTCCCCTGGCTTGCTCAGCCTGCTCTCTTATAGAACCCAAGCCTACCAGCCCAGGGATGGTCCCACCCACAATGGGACCTATCCTCCTTCATCACTAATTGAGAAAATGCCTTACAGTTGGATCTCATGGAGGCATTTCCTCAACTGAAGCTCCTTTTTCTGTGATAACTCCAGTTGTGTCAAGTTGTGTCAAAACTAGCCAGTACACCATGTTAATGCTTATGTTAAAATGATCATGTTTGTGATATATAATTTGGAAAACAAGAAGAATCCAAAACATTAGCCTGCTTTTATCACTTTATTCTTCTGTTGGTGCCTGCCTACATTATTTTCGGTGATTGCTTCCTCCTCACTTCTTTGGCAAAATCTAAGGTAAGTTACATGAAATTTCTGATCATTTTCAAATAGTAGAAAAAAGACTCCCAAAGTTCAATCTTGCACTGCCAAGAAAGACCAGCTGACATTAAAATACTTCAGTAATATTACTGAGCTGCCTACTATAAAGGTTGGTATAATGCACACACTAACCACCAGAACTCACATGGGCCTTTTCCTCCTATAACTAATTAACTTTAGAGTTACTATCCTTTTTACCCATATAAACTGTATTTACCAAAATAAGTTCCTCTCTCTGTGTCTGTCTCTGTCTCTCTGTCCTTCTGTCTCTCTCCCTCTCTCTCTTTGCATGTCTCTGCCTGTCTCTGTCTCTCTTTCTCTGTCTCTGTCTCTCTCTGTCTCTCTGTCTCTCTGTCTCTCTCTGTCTCTCTGTCTCTGTCTCTGTCTCTCTCTCTCTCTCTCTCTCTCTCTCTCTCTCTCTCACACACACACACACACACACACACACACATACAACCTTTACTTCTTTGGCCAAAACCAAATGGAAATAGTTGCTGCTCTTGGGGGATGTACATATGAAAACATTAAGAAAAAAGTCAAAACTATCTAGAATATTTCACTTAAGGTTGACATTTCATTGTCTATTTCAGCGAATATTCTAGAGATTGAAACATTTTAGTATTATGCTAAAATAGCATTACACTTTAGTATTACATTTTGTTGTAATTTGAGTCTTACCATAAAATATGCATGTCAATAAAGTGATGTTCCATCATTTTGAGGGTTTAATGTTGGTACACACATGTGTGTACACATCATAATTTATTAAATCAATTTCCTTTTGTCTGGCTATTTATTTATAACTTTATGCAATTAGCTCACATGATTATCTTTTTGGCAACACTAAATAATAATGGTCATCATTATTGTTATTATTGATTGAGAAAGGGCTCATGTATCCTAGGCTGACCTCCAGTTCCTCAAGGAGCTGAGGACCATTGACCTTGAACTTCTGATCTTCCTACTTCCACCTATGCTACCGCACACCCATGGTCCTTTATGCCCAAGGTGTCTTTTCCCCTGAACTTGGCTCTTTTTGGAAGTCCTCATCCTTCTTTGTTTAGCCTGACTTATCCTACTTTTGATGCCTACATTGTTCAGAACATCACAACTCATTCCGTATGCTTGTTTGCTCCTGGAATGCACTTTTGCCTACATGACCAAACACAGTCCCAAGTCTTTATTTTTTCTAATGCTTAAATACTGACTGTTTGTGTCTATGTATTGTAAAATAAGTAATGTAATATTTTAAGGGTAGCTGTACAGAATAACAACTACTATCCACTTTTATTCCCTTCTTGTCCTATTGCCTATGAAGATGAGAAGCAAGGATCATTTTGGGATTTTATTAAAAGGTTGTTCTGTATATTGCAATTAGCAGGATGTGGCCTATAGATTTCAGTTACCTGTAGATGCAATTAAGGCTTGCATAATCCCATTTAGGGATGGTTTCCAAAAGTACACTTTATATCCTGAGTTCAGTTTTAATCAATTCAGGAGAGAAAGTTTCACAGGAAACCGCCTAGTATATCTCTGGGGAGCACAGAAGAAACAGGGCTTGACATATGTAGAGCCACCACACTCACTAGAATGACTAGAATGAATAAAATGTAACAATATTGTTCAAACAATGTGGCTTGGTAGTGGGGAGGATGCTGAACAGCTGTGTCTGATATGTTTCTGGTTGGTAGAAGACAATTACCATTTTGGAGAACTATCTGGAAGTATCCAGGACATTTAAAGAGATCCTAATGTACAGGTATAAAAAAATGCATATTGAAACCCATTACTCCATATGCTAGTTGAAAGAAAGCAAGCAAGAAAGAGAGAGAGAGAGAGAGAGAGAGAGAGAGAGAGAGAGAGAGAGAGAGAGAGAGAGAGGAGGGAGGGGAAGGAAGGAAGGAAGAAAGGAAGGAAAAAAGAAAGGAAGGAAGGAAGGAAGGAAGAAAGGAGGGAAGGAGGGAGGGAGGAGGGAAGGAAGGAAGGAAGGAAGGAAGGAAGGAAAGAAAGAAAGAAAGAAAGAAAGAAAGAAAGATCAAGCACCTTATGTTCTACCACTAACAACCCTAATAACTGAAAAACTTTAATCAGAAAAATACCTTTCTGCATGATTTATTTTTAATAGTCCAAAGCTGAAAATAAGCAAATGATTATAGATTAGAGAATGAACATTTAAATATAGCATAGTAATAACATGGTAAATTATTCAATAATAAAATAAACAAAGTGTACACACACACACACACACACACACACAAACACAAACACACACACACACACACACACACACACACACACACACACACACACACTGGTTTTCAAAACCAAAGGAAGCATTACACAAAATTCCAACATCCTACAAGGGCCCTTGTCTGTTACAGAATAAGAAAATTTAACCTAACCATGGTAATGATGGTAATCAGGTTGCTTTTAGGGGATTTATTGACTAAAAGTTAGCATAATGGAGTTGGGGGCAGTGATTGGAAAAGAAAACTTCTTCTTCCAGTTGCCAAAGGGGTAAAATTTCAGGATGTCTGGTAACAACAACAATTCTCTTCTGTCAGAAAAATCCTTAAATATGCAGCATGTATCAATGTACTGTGCTACCTGAAAAGTATAATGGAAATTGCAAAAATTAGGCCAGGTGTGATAGTGTATACTGGCATACACCTGTAACACCTCCACTCAAGAGACAGAGGCAAGAGGAGTTCAAGGCTAGGCAGGCTTACATAGTGAGATCCTACTCCAAGATCCAAAGGCTGCAGATACAAGCCAGTGGTAAGGCACATGGCCAGCATGTGTGAGAATCTCTGTGTTCCTAAGGTTGATTCAGGAGAAAAACTATGAATTGCATGTTCATCTGTAGTTGTGTACGTGTTAAGCAACTTGTACTTCTAAACTCGCATTGCTTTTTAAGGAAAAAAAATAACTTGCTATTTTCAATTCAGAAAATGTCACCACTATAAAACTCTTATGGTATAAAAAGGTGATTGAGGAATATAGAGACAAAAATATGGATATAACTATTGCTTCAAGCACTCTGTTAAAATAATGTCTTCAAAATCAGTGGCATTTTATATTTGCTAGCATTAGAATTTGTAATTTGTTAATATTTTCTCACAATACATATTGACATAGGTTCACTGCTTTTCATTTGTGATTATTTTATGGGGTAGGAGTAGGTCTTATGTGTCCTGGACTGGCCTTAAGCTCCCAACATAAACAGAGGTGACCTTGAACTTCAGGTCTTTTTTTCTCCATTTCCCAGATGATAGGATTACCACTGTGCACTACCACAACTGGTTTATGCACAACTGGAGATGAAATACAGGCAAATACTCTCCAAACTGAACTACATTCCTAGCCCCTCATTTGTGATTCTAAGTTATTTTTATTATATAGGAAAATGAGAGCAACCCAGAGGTTTAGGCTCCAGCTCTGCCACTGCCCACTTGACTTCTCCAATAGGAATTCATAGTCACTTCACACTCAACCCCCAAGTCAAGTACTCTTGATCCTGCCATACCTGTTCAGCTCTTGGGTTTGCCTTCCTGGAGAATGTGGCCACCAAGCCCTATTTATACTCAATGTATAAATTCAGAAGCATGGTAAGTCCTTTGTCACTGTCACTCTTATCACCAGCCCACCTTAAAGCTATTCAGAAACACACCATTTGTATCCACTTCCATAACTCTAACCACAGTCTGTATTCTTGAAGATGAAACTCATCCCTCACCCCAGGTCAATTCTATGTCTCTTCTCATTTAGATAGCCCAGGTTTTGGCTCCAAGTTGTGTTTATTACAATATCCAAAGCCTCTTTCCCATCTTTCAGTGCAGGCCTATGCAATCTGAGCTCTGTCTTCATTTTCACATTTACCCTCCATTCTTGACTCTCTTGGTCTTTCTTCCAAGCATATATGTTTCTCTTCTAACATTAGGAACATGCCTGATTTAGGGCCGTTGCTTTTGTTTTTGCCTCTGACTAGAACATTCTGTCCCTAGAACATTACAATAATTTCTCAAATTACAAATCAGCCAGTCAAATGTTATCCTCTCTGAGTAGCCTTACCTCTACACTATCTACAGATGTACTTTGCCACACTCAGAGCTTGCTGCTTGCTTTGAACACTTTTCACCCCGTCTCTCTCATTAGTAGATAATCAACTACAGGAAATGAATCTGTCTTCTATAATGTGGTTTCTCTGTCACTTAGAATGGTATCTAGTGCATAGTTGGTACTTTGTTAGCATTTATCAAATGTTACTAGTTTTATTTCAAATTAGTTGACATTCCCTGGACACATGAAAATGTATATACACAAATAAAACAAGACAGTGAATAAATGATTTACAATAGAAAACAATTCATAATATAATATAGGGTCGTAGGCCCTAAGGGAGAACCTACCACTATTGCTCTGCTAAATGGAAATAGTATTAAACTGACTTCTAATGACTTATTGATATATTCAAAAAAATCAATGCACTCTCCACTCTTATGTGAGAATCTTCTATTGCAGAGGATGGTGATAATAAAGGGAACTGAGGGACTACAGTTGAACAATGTACAGAGAATAAGAAAGTTCATAATACTTAGCTTTAAATGGGGCATCTGTATCACATCCATTTCTGCCAAGGCTCAGGGGTCATTGCAGAAAAGAAGACAGGAAGACCATAAGAGCTAAAGTCTATAAGGTAACAGTGTCTTCTCAATGTAACGGGTCAGCTTCACAACCAATTGACAGTGATTGCAACAATTGTACAAGACCTGTGCAAGCTCAAGAAAGGCAAAATTCTAGTGTGGAGGGGTAAGGAGGGTACAAAGTTCCACCACAATCTGAGGAGCCGTTGGCATTTGATAGAAGCTGGGAGAAGGAGAATCAGTTTCCATTAAGAATGTAGACTCTGGAAAATCGACCATGCTCCATTAAATGGTGATATAGATAAGAATATATGAGCAGCACAAATGGAGTTGATGGGAGAGAGAGACAGAGACAGAGACAGAGACAGAGACAGAGACAGAGACAGAGAGGAAGGAGGAGGAGGAGGAGAAGGAGGAGGAAGCTAGGTAGGAACTGTGAGTGGAAGTTAATATATTGTGTGAATTTCTCCAAAAAATAATAAGAAAGATTTACAGTATGACAGCATGACCATTTATCTTTCCTCCACGACCAGTCCATAGTTACTCTACATGAGTTGGTTTGTGGGGGAATAGGCTGCATTACTTACCTTTCTCATTCCTTTGACAAAAGATCTGATGAAAGCAGCACAAAGGATTTGTGTTGATCATGGGCTGTGAGGTTATAGTGTACCATGCTGGGATGAACATAGTATTGAGCACTGGAGGCAGCAGATCATATTACATCTACCATTGAAAAGGAAAGAGAGATGCATGTATGATGCCTGGTCCATCTTCTTCTTTTCACTGAGCTTGGAACCCCAGCACATAGAATGGTGCTGCCTACATTTGCGGTAGGTCTTCCCACCCACATTTACTCAGTCTAGGAACTTGTTCACTTGTATACCCATGGGTTTGTAGCCTATGATTCTAGACCTTGTCCTGTTGAAAACTAAGAGTGATGGCACTGTGTTAAAAAAGAACTGAATACACAGCAGTTGGTCAGTTTTATATGATACCAACAATAGTAATGTTTGAGGCTATTTACACAGTTCTGAAGTTTGACTTAGCCATTATATCAGATGCTTTAAACACATGCTCAGTAGATGTGGTTTGATGTCATTATCTCTTCCACCAATCATAAAAACAAAGGAAAAGAAAATGAAGGAGGGTGAGAGAGTTATGTGGGTTTTGCTAATATTTTTTAACATGTTAAACATTAAAATGTTGATAGGGCATCATAAAGCACAGCTCTCTTTTCATTCTCTTATCTTAATCATTTCTAAGGAGTGGATAATCCCTCCTGTGTTAGTATCAACTCTACGCAATAGCATGGCAGAGCATGTTATCTTTCTTAATATTGGTAATTAGATGACATGTAATAGAGGGGTCAACTTACCTTAAATGTATTTTGCTTCATGACATTGCAAACTAGGCACAGAGCAGCTTTGGAACCTTGGCACAATCCCGAGAATCAATCTCTCTCTCTCTCTCTCTCTCTCTCTCTCTCTCTCTCTCTCTCTCTCTCTCTCTCTTCCTCCACCCAGTCCCCTCTCCCATATGGTCCACTTTCACCCTGACCCACCTGGAAGCATTTTACTACTCTCCAGGAGCTCCAATTGTTTTTCCAGTGAAAGCCAAAACCAAAAAACAAATCAAGACAAAAATAAAAATTGTTGTAGAAAATATTTTTTAAAAAGAACAGGCACAGGCCACCAGGGCAGAGGCACAATTGCAGGAATGACCCATGTCATGAGGTTGTGAGACAAAACTAAAGTCAACATAATACTGATGTGCTACTAAATGATTGACAGGCAGTTGGCACATGGAGTGTGAATATACCAAATGAAGGGATGGTTCATGTCCTCTGACAGGTGGGACAGTGTGGTATAAAATTTCATCATGCTCCTCAGAACAGAGCACAATTTAAAACTGTTGAATAATTCACTTCTGGAACTTCCCATTTAAGATTTTAATAGCATGCTTGATCATGGATAACTGAAACTTTGGAAAGCAAAACTGCATAAAATACATTCTTATTCCACAGAATACATACCACTAAAGTGAGATCTTAATATATATGTTTCACAAAATACAGGCATCTTTCAATACCTTAAAACACTGTTCCTTCCTCTTAAAAATGATAAAGGAGAGAGCATTTAGGGCTGAAAATTCCACGGTCTCTTATATTCTGCCTATTGATCAACTGCCCATCTTCATGATAATTACCATCTACTAAAAGAGAATTGATACATGCATCAGCAGCTGGTTTAATATTATGCCCATATAGCAGAATAATAGTAATAGGTTCTTCCATAGGGCCTATCACCTATCTAGCCACAGGTTCTTGGCCCCAATAACAGGGCCATATTAGGTTCCATCTTGTTAGAAAAGTATAAGAGCTGAAATAAGTAGAAGATGACACTGCAGCATTTCTGTTTTCTGGACACAGTATGGCAGTTGCAGAGAGGACTCACAGCAATTGTGTCAGCATGTACAGGACCTGCACAAGTTCAAGACAGACATACCACTGCATAAAAGGAAGAAAGGAGAATGAAGCTCCATCCATAGCTGCGGAGCTATTGGTAAGTGATCACTGATGATGAGAGAGAACCAGTATTCTTTAAGAATGCTACCCCTAGAAAATTAACCACACTGTAGGGAACGGGCCCACATCCAAGAATATTTAGGAAACACAATTGAACCTGATTTTTTTGAGCTGGCATGAAGTTCATACATGCTAAAGGGCATCATGCAGATGAGGAGACAATCAAGAGGAGACACAGGGAGATCCTGCTTCAAAATATCCTAGAGCTGGGGAAAGGCTCAGTGAGTAAAGTGTTTGCTGTATGAATGGGAGAATTTGCCTTTAGTTGCCCACACCCATATAAAATAAGAAGCTGGGAGCAGTGGCTGGAGAAACCAAGATAAAAGAGTTTCAGAATCCAGAGAATCTAGCCAGTCAGTCAATCAAACTTGGAAGGTTCCAGCTTCTCTAAGAAATGTTATCTCAAAAAATGTGGTGGTGAACAAATGAGAAAGACATCTGCTGTTGTCTTTTTGCCTCTCCATATTCACCCATACACATATATACATACACACACACACACACACACACACACACACACACCAACACACTTTTCAAAAAAATACAAGATAAAATTAACTGCATTTAACCTGTCTTCATCACCAAAGTTTGATCAACTTCCCTGAAGACTGAACATACCTTTCTGTTGTGGAGCTTTCATGTGGCCTAAAAAGTATGAGGCTTCTCCGACTGTTCCTCTAGCTTGAGTGTTTGCCTGACATTGCTCATCTGATTAGTGTCAGGATCTTGATATTCCTGACAAAATTCTCAATGTTGAAAGGTTAACCACCAAAGGGACAGCACCAAGAGGTAGGCAGGGTCTTTGAGAAATGCCATTGTTTGAGTATGAAATCATCCATGGTCCCCTTGCATCCCCAGATAGTTATGGTATCTCAGGATATGATCAGGATTTTACAAGGTGGGCCATAGTTTGGGAAAAGAGGTTACTTGGGGGTGTATAACTGAAGAGTGTGCTTCACAGCCCAGTCCTTATCACACTTTATGCCCGTGCTGAAGTGACCAACCTTTCCTTGATATCTTACTGCCATCATAATATTCTGCCTCAGAAAAAGCCTAAAAACCAATAGAACCAAGTGACTATAGGCTAAACTCTCTGAAACCTTAAGACAAACTAAGTCACTCCTCTTTTAAACTGTTTATGTCAGGTGTTTAGTCACAGTGTTGCAGCTGTAATTAACACAGGAAGCAATTTGCTCTTGAAGCAGGGCCATCACAAGAGAGGTAGCTATGATGAAAGGTACTGGCAAGTTCACTTGCTTTGTTCCCACATGAGGACTCACTGGAAAGGCACAACATGTGAATCAAAAGATCGGTTCCACTGATACTGAGGTTCTGGGTCTCCAGATCCATGAGCAATGTACTTTGTTCCAACCCTGGCCTGAGTAGGACAACCGTTCAGACCTCTCTCAGCCCTTTCCATAACCATTGACATGTGACAACTCTATCCTTCTCCCCAGTTCTTCCCTCCAATTTTGGTGGGCTGTACATAAAAATGTTTTTATTTCAAGGTATTAATTTTTATTACAGCATCTCAGTTTCTCTTATCCCTAGCAAGTCCAATTTTTCCTTTTCCCATTTCTATGTTCTCTATCTTAACATAATATTTATGGCATGCTATAAACACTGAACATGTTACTACACAGAGTCAGTAGCAGCCGCCTCTTTAAGTGTGTGCTGATCAGAAAGTGATGTCTGATTGCATTCCTGTCTCACATGATGCATCTTCAACCTAGACAGGTCAATGTGGTTTAGATCCACTTTAAGACATGGACCGCGGGATAGGGAGAAGCTCAGCACAAGAAAATACTTGCTGCTCCTTCTGAAGACTGGGTTCAACTCCCAGCACCCACATGGTGGCTCATAATCATTTATAATTATGCTTTCAGTGAACCTGGTGCCCTCTTTTGGCCTCTGCAGACACCAAGTATGTATACAATGCATAAAATTCATATTGGCAAAATACTCATATGTATAAAATAAAATTTTAAAATCTAAAAAAGGGAAGAACTGGATTGGGTGTTTTGATTTTAACATGTATTGTACTTTTCTATTTCTAACATAATGGGCGGTAGGTTCTGATCAGTATTTTCATGCAATGTACTTAATTTTCAGGAACAGATTCCTGTAACTATCATTTTAGTATGCTAAACTAGACCAGACAATCTATTCAACATTCACAAAGTTTCCACTACAGTCTGTGAATTAGAGCAAGGTGCTGTGGTGAAGCCAAAACAATCATGTGATTTCTCACCCTCAAATGACTCAATAATAGTTGGCAAGAAAAACATTTATTCACCAAGGCATTCTACAGATCTCAATGTGGTGAGCAATAAAATAGACAAAGCCCCATGGGAGCAGAGAGAGAAGCATTCTGGTTGGCTCTAGTGAAAGTAAATTCACAGGAAAGTCAAAACCATGAGACAAAAACGAAGTTCATTAATATATGAATGTGTATTGATAACCTCAAAGATGCAACAATGTCAGCAAACACCTCAAGCCCTCCCTGTTTTCAGTAGTAGGCATGATTCCTAAGGTTGATGGAAAGGGAATTTAATTATGGCACCAGGTAAGGTAATCAAGATTATGAGCAAAACATATAGTTCCTACCAAAGTGCTTGCATTCTTTTGAAATTATATACTGTTGAACAATAACTTATCACGTGTTGGTGTCAATTTATCTGTAAGAGTAGAACTTCAACTGAACGATCTCAGAAGTTTCATAAGTTTTAGAATACCTTAATTATATAACTTCCAATTCATTCTATAAAATTCCCTATCATGGACACAGTGCCACATGCACTGGGAAGTAGAAAATCTAAGATGCACAGCTTCTGACTCAAGAAACGTAAGATCTTCTTGGAGAGAAGAATTAATTAATATTAAGCAGTGGGTGCTTAAGTGCCGAAAAGAGGGGCCAAACAATAAAGACCATGCGTATAGAGAGCACATAAGATCCCACACACACATGCACAAGAAAAACTTTATGAAGAAGAAAAGTCTTAAGACACTGCTCTCCAGAAATGGAGATTTGGTTAGACAATCTGTAGTGACTTTTTTCTCCCTTATAGTGTCTGCTACCTCTGACAGAAAGCAGCCATTGTTGGAAGCATGGAGATTCTTTTGTCCCTAGATCTCCAGGGAACCCAGAAATATTAAGCACCCAAGTTTTTCTTTCAAAGGGAAGAATATATAACATAGTTTTCTAGAATGCTGGGAATTGGAAAGGATTGATAGCTGGATAATCTGCTTTACCTGGACCAAACCATATCAAGATCCTACAACCAGAGCCAGAGTAGGCTAGTAATCCAGATGACCCATATAGCCCCGGGCTCCCCAGGCTCCCACAACCAGGACCAGAGTAGCTTAGAGCCCAAATGACTTCTATGCTATCTGTATGACCAAGACCAGGCTAGATCTTTTCCTGGGTGTCTTATTTAGGATTTACATTGCTTTGAAGAGACACCATGATCATAACAACTCTCATAAAGGCAGATATTTAACTGGGGCTGGCTTACAGTTTCAGAGATTAGTCTTTTATTGTCATGATAGGAAGTGTAGCACTGTGCAGGCAAACATGATGCTGGAGGATCTGACAGTTCTACATCTTGATCCAAAGACAGCAGAAGGTGACTATCTTCTGTAGGCAGCCAGGAGGAGATTATCATCTACAATGGGCAGAGCCTGAGCATTGGAGGCCTCAAAGCCCACCTACACAGTGACATGCTTCCTCCAACAAGGCCTCACCTCCTCTACTAAGGTCACACATCCTAATAGTACCACTCCCTATGGCCAAGCATTCACACACATGAATCTATGGGGCCAAACCTATTCAAACCACCACACTAGGCCTTTAAACTAGTACAGGTAGCCTATTTTTCGAACCCATCTAGAGAAATAGCATGTATTCTGAGTTGAGTTCTGATGAAATTATTCTTCCTAGTGCAATAGGGATTATTTTACACCAGGAAATCTTTTCCAAATTATACTGTATTTAAACTTGATCTGACTCCCTGAAGTCATGATTCAGGTTAATGAAGTCAACCTGAATCAAGTTTTCACTCTCATCTCTTTGGTGTTTCCTTCCCAGTCAGGCCTCTGCACGTGTCAGTACAGAATCCCTCTTTGATTTCTAGACCACTGGAATCCACACTCATCACTTACCCCACTCATTACACCCAATGGATATCTCCCTCATCGTTTGTTTCAGTTGGAACCAAATCTGTAGATGTTTAAATCCCTTATGTTAAATGGCATAACATTTGCATGTAACTCGCACATATCCTTCCATATATTTCAGGTCATCTATGCATTACTTCTACTGCAACATAAACATTTATGAGTGATTCTACTCTATTGTTTAGGGAGTTATGTGTTCCTTTCATACACAGTTGTATCCTTTAAGCCATTTTGGATCCACTAATGCTTGAAAGTACAGATGCAGAATGCACAGAGAGCTAGCGGCAGTATTACATCATTGCATCAGTTATCCACTAACCAAAGATGCAGGACTCACTGTAGAGCAATTAGTAAAGGCTGCTTCTCAAGGCTTTTGCAATACATTAACTCACAAACATTTTATTACTTCTGTCAACTCTCTTGAGTTTTATGTGGTCATCAATTGCAACTCTGCAAGTAAACCCACGATATATGCCATAGCGTAATGATGAAAAACGCATTGCCTTATTCCCAGCGCTTATTATTAGTGACAATACTCTGCTCAGTGATTCATCCTCTTTGTCCCTGAGCGCTCATAGTGACGATTATCTCATCGTTGCAGGCATTGTTGATGGGCATGGAATTCTATGGAGTGCATTAGTCTGCTTATTATATTGTGGCATGTTCATAAACTCTCCATAGTTTGTGCAATGTTATTCTTACTCTGAAAATGGCTTCTTAGGAAACCGGAATAAAATTTTAATATCAGAAATGCTTTTGGTTAAACACAATGACTCATTCACAACGTGGTAATCATACACAGTCATCATGCATAGCAAGTTGCAAAAATGTGAAAATTCTTAACATTATTTTATAAAGTCAATTTAAAGACATCAGCCAAAACTGTGAGACAAGTTTTCATCAATGTTTTGCAAGCTTTACCCACAGTTATAAAGACAGACAGGGGAATGCATGTTCGACATCACAGTCCTTTTCCCTCACTGCCAGTATGGCCTGGCTCTGTCATACTCCCAGGTGTTTTCTGTTGCCTTATTCCATCCCATCCATCTAAATTCTCTTCTAACTTTCTAAATTACATAGCTACCAACCTCTCTCAAAGTCTGTAAATTAAGATAGGTTTTTTTTTAATCATTTTTTTTTAAGTCCTGAAAGTGCTCACCTCTTTGTATAGAGTACCATGTGCTGTCCATGCTCAACAGGCTAGAGCAAATCTTACACTTAAGGAGCATGCAACTTGAAGACAGCACTGATGCACTGCTGGATCTCACTAAGTACCGTGACAGCTTCCTTTCCAACCCTTAAATTTGGTTCGTGACTTGGTCCTGACTTTAATTTCCAAACCATAACTCACCGTTAACATAGTGGATAGAAATGAAAGACCAAGACTTCAAAGGAAGCAATGAGCATGGCCTTATTCTATCCCCTCCTGGCTGGAATATAAAACACTTACTATATTATTAAACTTGACAGCAATACTGGCCATCCTGTCTATGGAATCAGTGTCTCATAACTTCTAATTTGACAGGAAGCCTCAAACCCCTTTCCACACTAAAGACTAACACCAGAAGAGAATCATGGGAACAAGCCATTTATCTGAATTGGAGAAACATTGCTACTTAATCTGTGCTGTGTTCAGAGGTGGAGGAACTGCCTGACTGAGAACTAATCTTTTGCTTTTACAAAGTTTATATTTCACAAGAAACGTAACTAAGAAATGTTTCTTGCCAGAACACAGCAGTATAGGTCTGTAAGCCCAGAACTCAGTAGGCCTAGGCAGAGGATTATAAGTTCAAAGCCAGCATGAGCTATAAATGAAGCCCTGTTTCAAAAAATAGTGAAAGAAGAGCCAATTTTTCTTTAATAACAGACATAAAACAAGAGTCTACAATTTAAGTGAAACTTGGCAGATTTCAAATCCTGTGGTTGCCATATTATTTGTGTGAACAAACTTTAGGAGAAACAAACAAACAAAAAGACTCTAGGAGAAATTGAAAAGTTGGAGACTATGGGACTGAAAATGACTCTGAGGAGCCAGGTAAATCCCCAGAGAAGAAGTCAGGACACTGCATTAAACAGCATCAGCACACTCCAGGGAAGGGCCCAGAAGATGCTGAGAGGCTTTTTGGGCAAAGAGGAAACACATACCAATATTTAAAATATTGGTATGTCCATATATTAAAAATACTCACCAAGTGGCACCTATTCCAGTGTTCAGCCTTTGTTCTGGTTCAGGAAATTTGTAAAGGAACTGGGGGGAAACGGGGAGAGGTGGTACTTAGATGTTATCTGGACACTAATGATGTTTATATTCGGGAAATGGGACCCCAGGTCACTGATTTCTCCAAGGTCATCTGAATGTTACTGGTCAATTCCAAGTGAAGAAGTGTGACAATCAGGATTCTCACTTAGCCTGGAATCTCCAGGTCCTTCCCCCATGACTCGTCACCCCAGACTCCTACAACTACCCTTGATTCTCAAACCCTATTAGACAAGAATTATTAGTCATTGATTTGATGGTGTTTAAGCACATCTTCAAACAATGAATTCTTTTTTTTTTTTGGTTAAATTTTTTATTATATTTATCTATTGATTTATTTATTCACTTTAAATCCCAATATGAGTACCCCCTCTCCTCCCAGTACCCACTCAAGCAGATTCTCCCCCCATTCCACCCTCCCTTCTTCCTTTGCTAAGGAGGATGAGCCTTCTGGGTATTAGCTCCCCTCTCCCCCACCTCCCCATATCCTCACACCCTCTGTAGCCCTCCCTTTACATCTAGTCACTGCAGGACTAGGCACTTCCACCCCCACTGAGGCCAGAGAAGGCAGACCATTTCAGGGAATGGTATCTACTCAGACAGGCAACAGACTCGGGCCCTGCTCTCCAGCTGTTGAAGGACCCACATGAAAACCAATATGAAGACTAGTATGCTACGTTGGTGCAGGGGGTTTAGGCCCAGCCTGTGATGGCTAATGTTGTGAATAAATGTCATGTAGCTTTATGGATAAATTGAGTAACTTTCTTCATTTTTGTCTAAGTAAAAAGAAGTTGCAGGAAGGGGAAGGAATTTAAAGAAGGAAGAGATTCAGAATACATGAGCCTTAAAAGGCCTGATGTTCCAAAGTAGGCAAACATTAGGTTGCTCCTCTTCCCATGTCAAGGTGAAACATTGACTCATATTTACTGTACCATATTAGAAAAACCTAGAGCAGAGAGAGGGTGATAGTGAAAAGAGAGATATAAAGAGAGGGTGGGAGAAAGGGACAGAGAGCAAGAGAGAGGAAGACCCAACAGAAGCCCATATTTCCTATCAAATTCGGAGTAAATTAATACTCAGATGTAATTTTTACTGGCTGTCTTTGGAGAAATAGGAGACTGGAATTATTTCGTTTTCAAATTTTTACCTTGAACCCACTTAGGAGATAGTGCAATTTACTTCTTGGCTCCAGAGATACCAAATGTTGTCTGTTCCCTACCAGAAGCATTTCCTAATTCTAGGAAACACTCTGAATTACATTGGTCATTTGGAAGAGTCATCACTCTTTGATAGTTTGTCTATCTGTCTGGTTTGTCAGTTCTATGTCACCCTTGGCTAAGATTCTGGACAATAACGAGCCACATTGGAAAACAAAAATTAACCACGCCCAGAGATTCATATTTTCATAAAATGGGAAGTGTGAAGGTCTGTAATTGCTCACACTACTGTACCCCAAACATATAAAGTTGAAAGTATTTGTGCCCCCCAAGGTAAATAACCAAGTCCTACAAATGCCTCTGTTATTCTCCACTGAGTTCCAGGTGTCAGGTTTCATAGTTAGAGTCCCTGTGCACTCCTCCTGTGTTGCCTTTGTTTAATGTTATGACCCTAGGAGTAGGCTGTATTCTTTAGAGGAATAGAACCAGTTAAATGAATCTATATTTTAAAAGGAAGCTTCCTATAATTTCTTTTACAGTGGATGCTGAGCAACCCAATGATAGCTACATGAATCCCGAGGGAGAAAAGAACATGGCAGCTACCCAGCCCACGAAGCTCTAAGCCTAGGAGATCCCAACCTGGAACTGAATGTCTGGGAGCTCCACAGAGGGTGGGTGATTTTCAATCCACAGTAGAATGGCAAAGAAGCTGGAGTCTGATGTCAGCAGAGGCTCCTGCAACAACTGATATACTCAGTGTGAAGCAAGGAAGGCGCATGAATGCTGCCTGTGTTTGGGCTTCTTTATAGCCAGGTCCAGAGGATGCTGCTGCTTACTTTGAAGACAGGGCACATCCCTTGTTAATGCTTTCGAGGAAAGCCCTCACAGGCACACCTGAAAATATGTTCCTTGATAATTCTAAATCCTGCCAGGTTAACATCGAGACAAATCATCACAGATTCGGAACCTGATTGTAGATCTGGCAAAATTATTACTGTTTTGATTAGAAAAAAATGAGTATTGTACAATGTAATATTTTGGGAATTTCTGGATGCTCTAAAATATGCACAGTTCTTGCTGACCTGAGGACTTAGTTTTAGTTCCTATACAACTGCACACTTCTGGACATACCATTAAATTTTCTATGATTAAACCTCAAAAATTAGCAGTTTTATATGGCCTATTCATATAGTTTGACGAAAAATGTTGCCTTTCGTGTCTCTAGCTGCATATGTAGCAGAAGATGGCCTAGTCAGCCATTATTGGGAAGAGAGGTCCCTTGATCTTGCAAACTTTATATGCCCCAGTACAAGGGAATGCCAGGGCCAAGAAGTGGGAGTGGGTGGGTAGGGGAGTAGGACGAGGGGAGGGTATAGGGAACTTTCGGGATAGCATTTGAAATGTAAATAAAGAAAATATCTAATAAAAAAAGAAAAAGAAAAATGTTGCCTTTGTGGTATGTGAAGTTTAGAAAGTATATGGAAATAATCCAAAATAACAGGAACTAGACTTCATGTGTGGCATATAATGTCACAGTGATTGAGTGATACAGGACTGTGGAAGGAAGCTTGTGTGTGTCAAATATTTGAGAATGTTTCGATAAAGCCTACTGTTAGCTCACAAGCAGACTGTCAATATACTTACTAAAATTGAAAATTTCACGAATTCTAAATATTTGTCATGTTTTATGCCCTGGAAAATAAGTATTTCAGAGGTTTTCTGAGGCCATGCACCGATTCCCTAGTGAACCATACATTTTATGGAGGTTAATTTTAATGTCAACATGACAAAATCTAGAATTACCTGGAAAGGCAGTCTTAATGAAGGATTGTCTATATCAGGTCGGCCTGTGAACATGTTTTATGAGAGATATGTTGGCTACATTAATTGATATGGGAGGGCACTCCCATTGTGGGCATTACCATCCCCTAGGAAGGGGATTCTGAGCTGTATAAGAGTAAAGGAAGTGAACTGAGCACTAGCATCTCATCCATTAATTCATCCTTCTCTGTTTCTTGACTACAGTTGTGATATACCCATTTACTGCAAGTTCCTCCCTCCTTAAATCCTCTGCAATGATAGTCTGTAATCTGGAATTGTGGGCCAAAGAAACCTTTTCTTCCTTAAGTCACTTTCACTGGGGTGTATTATCAATACAATGGGAAGAAAGTCAAGATAGACAGGGAATTAGCAAAGCCAAATTTTTCTGAAAATAGTACAGAATTCTTTTGATAATGTTATTAATGAATCAGTGGCCTAAGGCTTCTTTTGCTTTACCTGGAAAGGAATTCCATGTAGATAACAGCTCTTGTTTCTCTGGGTATTTGGCAGCAAGAAGAAGCATTGGTGACTGGAGCGCTCTGATTCTGTATTCCCATGAAACACTTAAGTAGTGGGATCCTTGGCCTTTGGGAGGCCTGGAGTCCAAGATCCTTAGCCCTAAAGACTCTTTTTTTTTTTTTTTTGAAAAATTTTGACGACTAGGGCTTACAGGTTCTCTTCTCTGGCCCCTTGAAATCTTTTATTCTTTAATATTGCTTTTATGATCTCTTTTACTTTCTCTTCCTCTTTCTCTTTCTCCTTCTCCTCTTTTTCTTCACCTTTTCATGACTAGGAAGATTCTGAGTTCTTACCTCTGATGGACCTGTACACAGGAACTACAGCATGAGTCTGGTTATCCATGCCATCTCAGAAGCTGGGATATAGTGGGCTGATGAGGAACTGGGTACTATGCATGGTGGGAAGACTCGTGCCAAGGGCCTCTTGCCACTGGCAGAATCATCAGGTAACTCCACTGCCACTTCCTTAGCTGGCAAGCAGCAGCTGTGATGCCATCTCTGTTACCCCCAGGTCCTTGCTCAGAAGCAGGGACTTAGGTTTGATGGATAGATGTTGGTGATTGGAATCCAGGCACAAGCTATGGGAACCACTGCCCTGCCATTACTCTCACTGTCAGCTACTGCCAGAGCTTTAGCTTGAGCCATCCTGTGTCTGATGCCTGTTCTAATTTCCAGCTCAGTCTGCACTAGTGACAGTAGTCAAGAAAAGACAAATCAAAAAGAGCCTTCATTATCTTGAGGGGTGGGGTATACCTGTGAAAGCAGACATGAGAAGGTCAGAGGACAACATTGGATATCAGTTCTCACCTTCTGCCTTGTTTGAAACTGGTTCTCTCTTGCTGTTCACTATTGCACATACTAAGCTAGCTGGCCTGCAGACTTCTGGTGATTCTTCTGTCTCCTACTACTGCTAGAGCAACAATGGAATCACAGACACATACACTCTTCAATCCAGCTTTTACATAGGATATAGGAATCTATCCTCTGGTTATCAGGCTTCAGCAGGATTCAACATCAGTTCTGTTGCTGGACCATCAGTGGAAATGCTCTTCTTCCCTCCAAGACAGAAATGGCTGCAGAGTTGGCTAGAGTTCACTAAGTCTCAAGGCCTTAGAAAGTCTCCTGCAACTGCTTTCAGCAGCCTCGACTGGTGCTGTTCCTTTAAAAACAGATCAACAAGCTGCAACTTTCAAGTAGTTGTGTCAAGATGTTGGTGTCCATAGTGTGTTCAAGATGTCTGGCCCTGGCAGAGCAGAAGTCCAGATGGCCATCAAGCTTAGAGTTCTCTCGCACAAGCCTGTCAGGGAAGCTAGGGAGAATCCAGCAGCTGCTAATTATGCAATCAAATAGTCTCATCCCCAACCTCTCTGCTTATATAGAGGAAAGTGAACATCAGAAAGAATGCTTTCAATATAAACTTAAAGAACTCACTATTTACGATAAGAACACCTTTAACAAATTTTAACAATGCTGGAACTGTGCTTAACACATGCTCAGTCCCCAGGGAAAGAGATTATCCTTTATTTATATCATGGGGATGGCATATGTTACAAGCAATGCAGATAAGGTCTGAATAGCAACTGGGCTGCCTAAACCTAGTAAAACAATTTTAATAATAATTTTTCTTTGTATTAGTTCATATGGTAAAGTCAGGAGCACAGTATCTTAAACCATTGAGGCAAGTACTCAAAAATAGCAGGAAAGGACCCATAACCACAAAAAATAAGCCCTAAAGGACAATATTAGACACAGATTCATAGAAATTTCTTTAAAATATAGAGGTTGATATAACAAAATCAAGAGCCCATGAAATGCCTAAGGATCACAATGGTTGAGTCTCACCAAAATAAATGTAATAGCATCATAAAACAGTGACAGATTTTATGGGAAGATCCTTTAATTTGTAATTTAAGGTGAAGCTTATAATTAGGGAAAAGCTGGCAGCCTGATATCTGTCTGTATGTTGCTACCAAACTTCATATCTTTCTAATGAAGACCATCTGCTTTCTTCACTTAGATGGGAAGTCTTTGGAGACACGGCAGAATTGACTCTGGTTGCTTTTGCCCACTCCTCTTTCTCTCGACACAGCATAATTTCCCAGCATGCCTTGGAGCACCATGTCCTCTGGAATACTTCTAAACTGATGGCAGCTGAGATGTTTAGGGAAATATTTTGATATTCAAGCTATGATAAAAATCTTTGAGTACAGAATTAAGTGGAGTGCATTAATCCAGCAAATATTTATCTACTCAAGTGACTAGAAACCAGAACGAAAACTTCTTAATGTTTTCCACAGTGTTCTAATACACACGTGGGTATTCTGAGTTTGACCATATCTTTACTTATCTTTTCCAGCCATGTTTGCCCCTTCTTGGTCTGTGTGTGTGTGTGTGTGTGTGTGTGTGTGTGTGTGTGATTCCCTTAATGGCATGACTGATTAAATACACACACACACACACACACACACAGAGAGAGAGAGAGAGAGAGAGAGAGAGAGAGAGAGAGAGAGAGAGAGAGAGAAATATTTTGGTATTCAAGCCCTGATAAGAACCTCTGAAATCAGATTCAACTGGAGTGCATTAATACAGTAAATTGTAGCCTCCCCCAGCCTTGAGCAGCAGGTGGTCACAGTAAATATTCATTTACTCAAGTGACTAGAGAGCATAAATAAAGCCTCCCCCAGCACTGGGATTACAGGAGCATACCACCCGGACATCTCTTCTGCATGAGTTCGGCAGCTTTACCTCAGATCTTCATGCCTGCATACCCTGTGCCTTGCCAACAAAACTGGCCCCAACATTTCTGTGCTTCTAGTTTAGCAACCTTTTATTTCATATTAAATAACGCCCTACAAGAAATACCCAGTGGTAAAACACCTCCGTTTTATTCTATGACTATTGGTACTTTGCCTGTATGTATATCTGTGTGCCGCGTGTGCACTTGGAGGCCAAGAGGCTGGAACAGGGCATCAGAAACCCTGGAAACGGAGTTGAAGAAGGTTGTGAGCTCCCATGTGGGTGATGGGAATTGTATTGCGATCCTTTTGGAGAGCAGCCAGTGCGCCTAACCTCCAGCCCCTAAACTTTATTTTTGATTCATTTGACTGATTATTGGTGCCAGCTCTGTGTCCACAAAAAAATCAAAGTTTAGGTGCTAGGAAATCAAGTCTAGAATAAAAGCAGCCTTAGCTTGTTCAGTTCATGTTGGTCAATTTATTTTTCACCCAGAAAGAATATTTTTCGTCAGAAGAATATGGATTTTGCTACATTGAGAAGGTTTCTGTTTGGACCTCTTGTGCCAGATGTACTAAGTAGCTGATTTCCAAGAGAAGCATGTAATAAAGCAATAAATACAATATGTAGTGATTTAATTAAAATATTTGTATATTTTAATTAGGAAGATAGATCACTTGCTATAGTGTTTGTTACACAAGCATAAAGATCTGATTATAAATTCCTAGCACCCAAGTAAAAAGATTAGCACATCCCCATAATTCTAGCACTGGGGTGGCAAAGCCAAGACAATCCATGGAATGTTCTATCCAGCCAGTCCTGTATAATCAGTGATCCCTGTGTTCAATGTGAGAACATTCCAAGAATAAAGTAGAAAAATAACTAATATAGACCTCTGGCCACCATATGCATATCCACTTGTGAGCACATATACACATATGTATATATTCTAACAAGCCATTTTTCCATATTTGTCACAAAATGTTTGGTACATGTCAAGGGGATATAACAAAAACGAGGAGCAAGATTATAAAGGATGGTTCTAGATTACATTTCCATTTCTGTGTCTTCTTTTCACCTTTTCTGCCTTCTCATATTTGACTCTTAGGAAGCCAGCAGCAGCATCTGGCTTTGTACATGATACCCTTGCTAGACCTGAGGAAAGGAGGCTCCAACTTTCTGGACTCTGCACCTAACAACTGTACCTCCAACCTCTAAGGCAGTAATATTTCTTCCAGGGCTCCAGCTATCCAGGAAAAGAAAACCACATAACATTGGCAGCTAATACCAGCATTGGTAGGAATTACAGGATACTGGGTTTTAGGAGGTCAGGGTTTCAGTCATGCAGGCTAGAGTACTGATGGTATAGGGGGACATTTATAACAATTTTCTTTTTTCTTTTTTTGTATTGGATATTTTTATTTACATTTCAAATAGTATCCCTTTATTATGCTCCCCCCAACTCCGAACCACCTATGCCATTCCCCCTCCCCCTACTTCTATGAGGATGCTCCCCACCCACTCCTGCCTCCCCACCTGCCATTCCCTTACACTGGGCCATCAAGCCTTCACAAGAACAATGACCTCTCCTCCCATTGATGGCCAACAAGGCCATCCTCTGCTACATATGCAGCTGGAGCCATGGGTCCCTCCATATGTACTCTCTGGTTGGTAGTTTAGACCCTGGGAGCTCTGGGAGCTCTGGTTGGTTGATATTGTTGTTCTTCCTATGGGTTGCGAACCCCTTCAGCTCCTACAGTTCTTTCTCTAACTCCTCCATTGGGGACCTCGTGCTGAGACCAATGGTGAGCTGTGAGCATCCACCTCTGTATTTGTCAGTCTCTGGCAGAGCCTCTCAGGAGACAGCTATATCAGACTCCTGTCAGCAAGCACTTCTTGGCATCCACATAGTGTCTGGGTTTGGTGACTGTATATGGGATGATCACCAGGTGGAGCAGTTTCTGGATGGCCTTTCCTTCAGTCTCTGCTCCACACTTTGCCTCCCTAATTCCTCCCATGAATATTTTGTTCCCCCTTCAAAGAAGGACTGAAGCATCCAAACCTTGGTCTTCCCTTTTCTCGAGCTTCATGTTGTCTGTGAATTATATCTTGGGTATAGCAAGCTTTTGGATTATTATGCACTTATTGGTGAGTACATATCATGAGAGTTCTTTTGCGATTGGGTTACCTCACTCAGGATGATATCCTCCAGATACATCCATTTGCCTAGGAATTTCATAAATTAATTGTTTTTAATAGCTGAGTAGTACTACAATGTGTAAATGTACTACACTTTCTCTATCCATTCCTCAATTGAAAAACATCTGGGTTCTTTCCAATTTCTAGCTATTATAAATAAGGCTGCTAAGAACATAATAGAGCACATGTCCTGGTTATATGTTGGAGCATCTTTTGGGTATATGCCTAGGAGAGGTATTGCTGGGTCCTCAGGAAGTACTATGTCCAAATTTCTGAGGAACTACCAGACTGATTTCCATAGTGTTTGTACCAGCTTGCAATCCCACCAACAATGGAGGGGTGTTTCTTTCTCCACATCATCCCCAACATTTGTTGTCACCTGAGTTTTTGATCTTAGCCATCCTGACTGGTGTAAGATGGAATTTCAGTGTTGTTTTGATTTGCATTTCCCTGATGACTAAAGATGTTGAACATTTCTTTAGGTGCTTCTTGGCCATTCGATATTCCTCAGTTGAAAATTCTTTGTTTAGCTCTGTACCCCATTTTTAATAGGGTGATTTGATTCTCTGGAGTCTAACTTCTTAAGTTCTTTGTATATACTGGATATTAGCCCTTTATCAGATGTAGGATTGGTAAAGATCTTTCCCCAATCTGTTGGTTGCTGTTTTGTCCTATTGACAGTGTCTTTTGCCTTACAGAAGCTTTGCAATTTTATGAGTTCTCATTTGTCAATTGTTGATGTTAGAGCATAAGCCATTGGTGTTCTGTTCAAGAAATTTTCCTCAAATTGTTCTTCCCCAAATTGTCTTCTATTAGTTTCAGTGTATCTGGTTTTATGTGGAGGTCCTTGATACACTTGGACTTGAGCTTTGTAGATAAGAAAAGGAGATAAGAATGGATCAATTTGCATTCTTCTACAACCTGACCAACAATTGAACCAGCACCATTTGTTGAAAGTGCTGTCATTTTTACTCTGGATTGTTTTACCTTCTTTATCAAAGATCAAGTGTGTAGGTTTATTTCTGGATCTTCAGTTCTGTTTTATTGATCTATCTGCTTGTCTCTGTACCAATACCACATAGTCTTTATCACTATTGCTCTGTAATACAGCTTGACAGGGATGGTGATTCCCCCAGAAGTTCTTTTATTGTTGAGAATAGTTTTTGTTATTCTGAATGAATTTGCAAATTTCTCTTTCTAACTTTCTGAAGAAATAAGTTCGAATTTTGATGGGGATTGCATTGAATCTGTAGATTGCTTTAGGCAAGATGACCATTTTTACTATATTAATCCTGCCAATCCATGAGCATGGGAGATCTTTCAATCTTCTGTGGTCCTCTTTGATTTCTTTCTTCAGAGACTTGAAGTTCTTGTCATACAGATCTTTCACTTGCTTTGTTAGAGTCACACCAAGATATTTTATATTATTTGTGACTATTGTGAAGGGTTTTTTTTCCCCTAATTTCTTTCTCAGTCTTTTTTTCCTTTGAGTAGAGGAAGGCTACTGATTTGTTTGAGTAATTTTATATTCAGCAACTTTGATGAAGTTGTTAGGAGTTCTCTGGTGGAATTTTTGGGGTCGCTTCAGTATGCTATCATCATCTGCAAATAGTGATATTTTGACTTCTTCATTTCCAATTTGTATCCCCTTGATCTCCTTTTGTTGTCGAATTGCTCTGGCTAGGACTTCAAGTACTATATTGAATAGATAGGGAGAGAGTGGGCAGAGTTGTCTAGTCCCTGATTTTAGTGGGATTGCTTCCAGTTTCTAACCATTCAGTTTGATGTTGGCTACTGGTTTGCTGTATATTGCTTTTACTATGTTTAGGTATAGGCCTTGAATTCCTGATCTTTCCATGAAGAGGTGTTGGATTTTGTCAAATGCTTTCTAAGCATCTAATGAGATGATGGTGTGTTTTTTTCCTTTGAGTTTGTTTATATAGTGGATTATGATGATGAATTTCCATATATTCAACTATCCCTGCATCCCTGGGGATGAGGCCTACTTGATTATAATGGATGATCATTTTGATATGTTCTTGGATTCAGTTTGCAAGAATTTTATTGAGTATTTTTCTATCGATATTCATAAGGGAAATTGGTCTGAAGTTCTCTTTCTTTGTTGGGTCTCTGTGTGGTTTGGGTATGAGTGTAATTGTAACTTCATAGAATTGGGTAGTTTTCCTCCTGTTTCTATTTTTTGGAATAGTTTGAAGAGTATTAGTATTAGGTCTTCTTTGAAGGTCTGATAGAATTCTGTACTAAACCCATTGCTCCTGCGCTTTTTTGGTTGTGAGAATTTTAATGACTGCTTCTATTTCTTTAGGGGAAATGGGGTTGTTCAGATAGTTTAGCTGGTCTTGATTTAACTTTGGCACCTGCTATCTGCCTAGAAAATTATCCATTTCATCCAGATTTTCCAGTTTTGGTAAGTATAGGCTTTTGTAGTAGGATCTGATGATTTTTTTTCAATTATTTACTCAGTTTCTGCTATTATGTCTAATTTTTCATTTCTGATTTTGTTAATTTGGGTAATGTCTCTGTGCCCTATGGTTAGTCTGGCTAAGGGTTTATCTATCTTGTTGATCTTCTCAAAGAACCAGCTCCTGGTTTTGTTGCTTCTTTAAATAGTTCTTTTTGTTTCTACTTGGTTGATTTCAGCCCTGAGTTTGATTATTCCCTGCCAGTTACTCCTCTTGGATGTATTTGCTTCCTTTTGTTCTAGAACTTTCAAATGTGCTGTCAAACTGCTAGTGAATGCTCCCTCTAGTTTCTTTTTGGAGGCATTTAGAGCTTTGAGTTTTCCTCTTAGCACTGCTTATATTGTGCCACATAAGTTTGAGTATGCTGTGCCTTCATGTTCATTAAATTCTAAAAAGTCTTTAATTTATTTCTTTATTTTTTTCCTTGACCAAGTTATCATTGAATAGACATTGAACAGCTTCCTGGTGTATGTGGGCTTTCTGTTGTTTTTGAAGACCAGCCTTAGTCCGTGGTGATCTGATAGGATGTAGAGGATTATTTCAATCTTCTTATATCTGTTGAGGCCTGATTTGTCACCAATTATATGGCCAGTTTTAGAGAAGGTACCATGAGGTGCTGAGAAGGTATATTCTTTTGTTTTAGGATGAAATGTTCTATAGATATCTGTTTATCCATTTGGTTCATAACTTCTGTTAGTTTCATTGCACCTCTGTTTAGTTTCTATTTCCATGATCTGTCCATTGATGAGAATGGGGTGTTGAAGTCTCCCACTATTATTCTGTGAAGTGTAATGTGTGCTTTGAGCTTTAGTAAAGTTTCTTTCATGAATGTGGGTGCCCTTACATCTGGAGCATAGATGTTTAGAATTGAGAGTTTCTCTTTTTCCTTTGATAAGTATGAGGTGTTCCTTATCTTTTTTTGATATCCTTTGATTGAAAATCAATTTTATTTTATATTACAATGGCAACTTTGACTTGTTTCTTGGGACCATTTGCTTTGAAAACTGTTTTCCAGTCTTTTACTCTGAGGTAGTGTCTGTGTTTTTCACTGAGATTTTTTTTCCTGTATGTAACAAAATGCTGGGTCCTGTTGATATATCCAGTCCATTAGTCTATATTATATTAGGGAACTGAGTCCACTTAGAGATGCTAAAGAATAGTAACTGTTGCTTTCTGTTATTTTTGTTGTTAGAAGTTGATTTCTGTTTGTGTGACTATCTTCTAGTGGGTTTCTTGAAAGAAGGTTACTTTCTTGCTTTTTATATGGTATAGTTTCCCTTCTTGTGTTGGAGTTTTCCATCTATTATCCTTTGTAGGACTGGATTTGTGGAAATATATTGTGTAAATTTGGTTTTGTAATGGAACATCTTGGTTTCTCAATCTATGTTAATTGAGACTTTTGCTGGATATAGTAGCCTGGGCTTGCATTTGTGTTCTCTTAAGGTCTGTATGACATCTTCCCAGGATATTCTGGCTTAATTAGTTTCTGGTGAGAAGTCTGGTGTAATTCTGATAGGTCTGCCTTCATATGTTACTTGGCCTTTTTCCCTTACTGCTTTTAATATTCTTTCTTTGTTTTATGCATTTGGTGTTTTGATTATTATGTAACAGGGGGAATTTCTTTTCTCATCCAGTTTATTTGGGTTTCTTTAGGCTTCTTGTATGTTCATGGGATTCTCTTTCTTTAGGTCAGGAAAGTTTTCTTCTATAATTTTGTTGAAGGTATTTACTGGCCCTTTAAGTTGAGAATCTTTGATCTCTTCTATACCTATTTTCCTTAGGTTTGGTCTTCTCATTGTGTCCTGAATTTCCTGGATGTTTTGGGTCAGGGCATTTTTTGCATTTTGCATTTTTTTTTTTTTTTACTGTTGTGTTGATGTTTTCTATGGTATCTCCTGCACCTGAGATTCTCTCTTCTGTCTCTTGTATCTGTTGGTGATTCTTGCATCTATGACTTCTGATCTCTTTCCTAGGTTTTCTATCTCCATTGTTGACTCCCTTTGTGATTTCTTTATTGTTTCTATTTCCATTTTTAGATCCTGGATGGCTTTGTTCAATTTCTTCACCTGTTTGGCTGTGTTTTCCCATAATTGTTTAAGATATTTTCATGTTTCCTCTTTAAGGGCTTCTACCTGTTTATCTGTGTTCTCCTGTATTTCTTTAAGCGAGTTATTTATGTCCTTCTTAAAGCCCTGTATCATCATCATGAGACGTGATTTTTTTTAATCCAAGTCTTGCTTTTCCGGTGTGGTGGGGTATCTGGGACTTGCTGTGTTGGGAGAACTAGGTTCTGATGATGCCAAGTATCCTTGTTTTCTGTTGCTTATGTTCTTGTGCTTGCCTCTCACCATCTGGTTATCTATAGTGCAACCTCATCTTGCTGTCTCTGACTGGAGCCTGTCCCTCCTGTGATCCTGGTTGTGTTAGAACTCAGAGTCCAGTGGTCTCTGTGATCCTGTAATTCTGGGATCCTGTGATCCTGAGATCCTGGGTGTGTCAGATCGCCTGGGAGTCAGTCTTTTTCTGTGTGTTGTGGGACAGCACCCAAGGTCTGCTCATGGCACAAGTTCAGACTGGAAGGAACCCATGCCAGTGTCAGGGCATCCCTGGACCCTGGGGAACCCAGTTGCTCCAGGTGTTGGTGCAGATGTTGTGGCCTCTCCTGTGATCCTGGGTGTTTCCTATAACAATATTAAGAGGATGCTATTGTTGGTACACTGGAAGCTCACTTAGTTGCCACTGGTCTTTTAATGAAGTCTTTATTATTGTCAACCCTACTTGTGAGACAGCTTTTAGATATAAAAGCCATGCAGAATGCTGCTGCTTTTGCATGGCTCTCATATCTTGCATGATGGTAGTAGTATACTTTAAAACAAGTCATTATATTGAATCTAATACTAAATCCATGCCATCTCTCACATACCACTAATGGCATTGCTTTTTGCAAACAGAAGGGATAAACCCATGAGAATTCTAATTATGCCTTTCTAAAGAAGTGGCATTAGTATGAGTTTACTGGCCCCTTGCTATCCCAAAATCCCACCCCTTCCCCTTTGTAGAATGAAGCAGACTCTCCCAGACTTCCTCTTGCTGCAAAGGCATTTGCATGAAAGGAAAGACAATCTGAATGGGAATTCTGTCCTAGCTCCATTTCACCTACAAGACCCAAAACTCATATTCTGCACAATACTAGAATATACTCTATGGAGTGCTGTGTAACTAAAACAAATTTCAATTTGCATTCATTGTATAGACGTAGAGCATTAGCTCAGACTTTTAATTTTTTTATATGAATACAAAAGGCACAGGCAAATTCAGTTTTGCACACTAAAGTTATTATACAATCCTTCTAGGTAAGAGTCTCAACTATACAATCCAAGCTATCTTCAAAGTGATACCTTGCATGTATATGTCCGGTTTCAGTAAAAGCAGCTTTATGGTTCAGTAAAGTATGAGAGAAATTCAGTTGATCTTCCATTAGCTATAAATTGGTGAAGAGGATGAACAAAGGCTTCCAACCTTTAATCATGGCTTTTTCCCCACAAATGATACATTTTCCCTCTACTTATTGTCTTTAATTCCATCCACTTCAGCTAAACACACCCTTTGTGTTACATTTCATCTTGGCTCCATGCAGAAGCTCAACTTCTCAAGGTCCAAACTTTACATTTATAGCAGAAACAGGTGGGGAGTGCCAACTGTCTTAGTTTCCCCTCCAGTGGATATTTTCTTTCCATGGTGACAGGGCTGGTCATGTAAAACAAACACACCAGCTCAGCCTCTCATGCAAAGACTGGAAGGAAACAAGACCATTGGAAACAGGATCATGCAGAAGGAGATGCACAACCCAACATAAGCCTATTGGCAACTTTGGTCAGGCCAGAGTTACCATCCAAACTGCGCACAGTTGAAGTTAAGCCCAATGTACCAAGTTACTGTCAGTCATCAGCTTTCCATGAAAAGATCTGTGCCTCTGGCTACATCAGCTTCCTTCAGCCTAAGGATTCTCAGAGAGAAGTGATACCCAAGCTACATTCTGAAGTTCTACTAGCATTTGCTCCCGAAGGCACCATCCACCAAAGCCACTCTTGTATCAAACACATCCATTTCCTAAAGGATCTCTGGAAGTGTATGGAACCACCCATTACAGCTGCCCTTGCACCATGCACAACAAATACCTAGAGGATATCTGGCAGTGTATGGCACCACACACTACAGCCACAGTTGAATTATCCATAGCCACTTCATAAAGGATATGTGATAATGTATAGGACCACCCACCACATCCACCTTTGCATCATGAACATCCATTGTAGGTATAGAAAGCACCTTCACTGGGAGTCCGGGAGATCTCTTTTCCTGGGAGAAACTCAAAAGAAAAACTAAACAAGAAGTACCAGGAACTATTTAGTTCCTGGAACTGAAATTAATCACAGCACCACACCTAACACCCCACATCACTCCCCTTCAACATCTACCATACACACACACACACACACACACACACACACACACACACATATTCTAATACTGCCACAGCAAAGAATTCTACTGGTAATGGTAATTGTCCTACACTGTGATCCTGGACTCTCAGCACCATGCCCTTCTCTGATTTGTTTGCTGCCTTTGTTGTATTTAGAGTCACTGAAGGGCAAAAGCGTACCAAGAAGTACACAAGTGAATCCCTCTGGTGAAAAAATGTGCCCTTCCATTGTTTTCAATGTAGACTCAGTTATCTCACCAACATGAGAATTCTGCTTCAAAGCCTGCTTGTCTTTGGCATGAATGATCCAAAGTAACCAGGGGCAGCCTTGGTTAATAGCAGTGGTTATCAACGTTCCTTATGCTACAGCCCTTTAATATATATAGTTCCTCAGGTTGTGGTGACCCCCAAACATGAAATTATTTTCATTGCTACTTCATAACTATAATTTGACCTCTGTTATGAATTATAAAGTAAATATGTTCTTAGAGATAGAGATTTGGCAAAGGAGTCCTGAGCCACAGATTGAGAACCAGCGGTTTATATAGTTAAGGGTTTTTTTCTGGGCTATCTGGTAGAAGTGCTCCTCCTTTGAGAATAAGGATCTACAAATTCATTGTTGTGATTAAACATACACTTTCCCAGTGGTCAGTGGGAATGATGGCTGACCTCATCTTCCTAATTCTTTATGTCTCTGTGTACTTGGGGCACAGCACCATCAAAAAATCTTATTTAGGGTGCTTTGAGTCTTTAAGGATAAATCTTTTTTTTTTCTTTTTTTGGCAAAACATTACTATTGAGCTGACACTTAACCTGCACTTTTAATCGGTTGGCTTTCTATTTTGTCAGTCTGGCAGGAAGGGAAGTTCTAGCATTCCATAAGAACAGTGATGCTCTACATGGTCCATCCTTTCATCTCAGCTCCAAACTTTGTCTTTGTAACTCCTTCCATGGGTGTTTTGTTCCCAATTCTAAGGAGGGGCATAGTGTCCACACTTCAGTCTTCATTCTTCTTGAGTTTCATGTGTTTAGCAAATTGTATCTTATATCTTGGGTATCCTAGGTTTGGGGCTAATATCCACTTATCAGTGAGTACATATTGTGTGAGTTCCTTTGTGAATGTGTTGGGATCCACCCCATAATCAGCATCCAAACGCTGACACCATTGCATATACTAGCAAGATTTTATCGAAATGACCCAGATGTAGCTGTCTCTTGTGAGACTATGCCGGGGCCTAGCAAACACAGAAGTGGATGCTCACAGTCAGCTAATGGATGGAACACAGGGCTCCCAATGGAGGAGCTAGAGAAAGTACCCAAGGAGCTAAAGGGATCTGCAACCCTATAGGTGGAACAACATTATGAACTAACCAGTACCCTGGAGCTCTTGACTCTAGCTGCATATGTATCCAAAGATGGCCTAGTCGGCCATCACTGGAAAGAGAGGCCCATTGGACTTGCAAACTTTATATGTCCCAGTACAGGGGAACGCCAGGGCCAAAAAGGGGGAGTGGGTGGGTAGGGGAGTGGGGGTGGGTGGGTATGGGGGACTTTTGGTATAGCATTGGAAATGTAAATGAGCTAAATACCTAATAAAAAATGGAAAAACAATTAAAAAAAAAAAGAACAGTGATGCTCTAGTCATGGACTTCTACCTACACTTGGTTTGCTATAAAGTATCCCCATGTGTCTGATTCAGTGATCCTTAGTTGCATGCCAAATATTCTGCAAGTCCCAGAGAAGAGGTGCTGGCCAAAGCCCAGTATGCTAGCAAGGCCAAACACTCATACTTGGAGTGTGTGTCTGTTCCTATACTAATGAATCACTGCTCTCTTCAAATATACATCTTCCCGAAAGGTGTTATGGGAGGCTCAGCACTGGTCTTTGCTTCTGGTAATTTGAACAGACACTGTCACTTAATCATCCTTCTTTATGTGGTCAGTTCTGTCCATGTCTATCCCTTCAATGATGGCCACTTCACACATCTCTTCAATGGTGCTGTGGTAAATGGAGAAAAGAGCTGCCAGGTTTGAGAGTCTATCTACATGCTTCTCCTTCTAGCTCTCTTTTTGCCTAGTCTTCTAAGCTGACTCCTCCAGATTCTAGACATACCATCCAAGCCACTCAACTCTGAGTATGTATTTTCATGTGTTTTACTCATATGCCACAGCGCAATAAAAACCATATACACATGAGTTCTGCTTTGAGAGCACAAATATCCCTATAAAATGTACTGAGCATTCTTCTTTTGCATCCAGTCTAAGATTCATGAGGCTGGCTGGAAGAAAAATGTTGAGACAGTAGTGGGGGAGGAATTTCATGTCTGCCAGTGCTTCTTGCTGCTCCTGTGTGCCTTGGTTCAAATTATGACAGATCTCATGAGAAAATTCTCTATCTTATGAAAAATTGTCTCAAAAAACATAGTTTGGAATTTTCCAAGTGGGAAATGGGAATTATTGGTCTTTCTACTCTTGTCTATGACATATTTGACATTGGATCTTGTATGCCTTTCAGGCTCTTAGATAGAATATAGTCTTAGGATAGATTTTTAGAACTATATATTACATCCTCTCTAACAAGCTCATTTTCTGGACCTTTTCATTCCTTCTTTATTTCTTTAAAACATCAGTTCTGGAATTCCTACCCCAGCTTTCCATAGCTTTTAAAGCAATCTTAGCATTTCCCAGGTGCTCCTACTGTGTAGTTTCATATCTCAGTAGTGCACTCTCATGATAAATACTGCTTTTGTCTAACCTTACATTCTGTCACATGGTGCTCCATCTTTTTCAGAGCACAATTGCATTTTTTCTGATAACTCCAGACAATATATGTTGTCTATGTCTCACATTTCAGTCACATCCTATTCCCTTGCCTTCTAGAGGACTCTGAAAATCCTTGGCCCAATGGTCACTGAGGACAATTTCAATGCATGTTGTTTCTTTGGAGCCACCATGCCCAGCTAAAAGAAAGGGCCTTTGCACAGGAAGGAGTACCAGCCTGGCACATCTGCAAGGTCAATGGAATTGAAAGTTTCAGTGAGTACGGTTCTCTTTCTAGTTCACTTAGAGCTTTTGAATTGGCCTAGAAGACAACTTTCCTCTAGAGGCTAATCTCTGAAGCTCAGTCCTTCTCTTAGAAGACCGTAGATGGATTTCTGCTTTCTCTGGCCATTCACACTGAATGAAATAAAAGCCTAATTACATGATACTGGTGAAGTCCTCTGGTCTTTCCAATTGATTTCATTTCCAATTAACCATAGTCTTAATTTCCACTGGGCAGTGGTGGCTCACCCTTTTAATCCCCACACTTGGGAGGCAGAGACAGGCAGATTTCTGAGTTTGAGGCCACCCTGATCTACAAAATGAGTTCCAGGACAGCCAGGCCTACAAAAAGAAACTGTCTTGAAAACAACAGCATAGTCTTATATGTTCTTTTGTTTCTAGAGTACAATCTTACTAATTCATGCCCATCTCCATTGTACTTATATTTCTATATTGGCACTGACAGTACTATTAAAATTCATCAATGTACCACCCTAGCACACACTGGCAGTCAGTATTTAAATAACTGCATTTGTTAGTGCCAAGAACTATTATGTCTCACAATTTAACAGTTCCAACTAATCATGAGTTGATTCAGTTCTATGGTTCCACATCACCATCTGCTTTCTTAGACCCTGAGCCCAATACTAATGTCTGGATCCTTTGCAAAGAAGACTTTGAAACAGAGATGAATGTACAGGTCATGAATTTGGAAGATTTCTTGGGGTCAAGGTTGTACAAAGGACTCTTGACAGAGTCACTAAGAGGACTTCTTTTCTAAATCCATCCCAAAGAAGGATTTATCTGACTTTAGGGATCTCTGGAGTAAGGTCAAGCTAAGGGGAAAATCACCAATGTAGAAAGTCCCTGGGAAACTAACTTTGGGAACTTCAAGAAGACTTTCTAACATTGAGAATAACATTCCTAAGGAAGGAATCTTTGAAGCATCACCTAGCATATACAGTATATAAAATAATACATACTCTAAGGATTTTATCTTTATTTATTATTATTATTATTATTATTATTATTATTATAGTGTGATTAAATTATATTAAATTTTGACAAATATTAGATTCCTCTTTATAGCCTGTTGAAGACTTCCAACTGGTCAAATTTCAAAGATTACATGAGTGTGGAGTGCTAAGCCATAAACAGAATGTGTATGTAGAGCCCTCTACAGCTCAGGAAACATGGAGAAAGGGGCAAAGAAAATGTAAATGACCAAGAATGGGGAGGAGGTGGCAAGTCAGCAACGTATGGACATGGCTTGCATCCAAGAATTCACTGAAGCTATGCCTATATGAATGAGGTCTGCACAAAACTGGGCCCATTAACATGTCCTTGTGAGTAGCCAGCCCTGACTGTGGGACTATCAATAGTCAATGGCTGCTAAGGGAGAAGGTGTCATTCCAATAAATATCTACCTACTTACACTAATGCAAGCAATGATAATATTTATGATTGAAAATCCCTGGATATACATACACGTACACAATGGAGAGGTCAGGGTATTTGAAAGGATGAGGGTAGCTTCCTAGAGAGAAGATCTTTGGTGGGAAAAGAAAGGGGATGTTGGTAACAGAACATGAGAGATGACCCGAAATTCATTAATTACATGTATGAAGTTGTCAAAGAATTTAAATAGTAACCTTCTGCAGTTTTAGTATTATTACACCAATTTATTATTTTAAAACCCTGAGCCCCAAGGACTTTAATTCTTCCTATTAATTTCATTTTTACCTTGTTTGATATTTATACAATTGATATCTGTATAAACAGCAAATGATGAAAGGCATTATGTGCTTTCAGGAATGTTTTCCACTGAAGCCTTGTGGGTTTTATGTGCTAAGTATCTCAAGAGCTTCATGAATAAAACCTAAAATCAAGCTGCTCCTCTGAACTATACGAGAAAAATTTCATGCTCTTCATTACAGTTCTTAGCTTTTCACCAAGGAATAATTATGAAAGTTGACACTCAAGAAACAGGTCAATCACTGAATAAGAAAAAAGATTATTTTTTGAGTAGGAGTTCTTGACAGTTCTTATAAGCTGGAGAGAGGCGTCTCTTCAAACTCTGAAATAAATTTCTTTTCTGTGAGTTAGATCTAAAATTCAATGAATAAAGACTAGAAAAGCATTGAACAAATTCATCTCAGTTAGAAAGACTTCTACATTGGCCCAGAGATTTTTAACTACACAGAAATAAAAAAGTTCAATCCTAGTAAAAGAACTATGGTGTGATATAGGAATGAGGCTTTCATGGAGAGATCGAATCAGTAATCTTAGTAGGAACAGTGGTTTTAGTCTGTCAACCTGGTCCCTATCAAAATGTCCCAGCCTAGGAAAGACTTGGTTATGCCTAGTAGGAAGAATACCTTTTAAAAAGTAAAATTGGTTGCTTATATCATCCTGGGTGGAAACCATCAATTTTTTTTTTAAGAAATAAACTCCAGAAGTTGAAGAGATGCCTCCATGGTTAAGAGGCCTAGTTACCCTTCCAAAGGATTCATGTTTGATTTCCAGCATCCATATGGTAATTCACCATCATCCGGTGGTGAATTAAGCCAGGGCCAAGAGATCCAATGCCTTCTTCTGGCTTCCACTGGAACCATGTAGAGACTTACATGCAAGCAAAACATTCACACATAAAAAAATAAAATCTAAATATGAATGCATAAAGTAAAAAATAAATCTTATACCAACATAAGGCTGTTAAAATTCTACCAAGAAAAAAAAGTTTCTTATGTTCCTTCCCCATATTATTCCACACAAAGGTTTATCATATCATCATGCCTTCTGGGCATGGCAAGCCAAACAGTTGTTAGAAACACTCCAACCACTGAATTTTTTACAGTTTCAGCTTTTACTCTCAGCTTGTGCTTGGCACCTACATACGAGGCATAATTACTATCATGAGGCCCATATGGTGGGAGGACATCCTTCTCTGTACACAGACTAATGTATGGACTGATGCCAAAAAGTTTCTGTTTCCAGGAGAAGAGATAAGCCAAAACCTGTACCACCCTCTCCTGAGGAGTCCCTGGATTCCATTAACAATACCCAACCTTTGTAAACTCCATCGGAAGGATGTACTGAGCTCACCACTGCACTGTCTAACGTATGGGGAGTCCACAGAAGAGCTTCTGCTTTAGAAAGCCACCCTTTCACCACACTCTAAGAGTTTCTTAATTTTTTTACCTGGGAAATTCCAATCACAGATGAATAGTCAACAAAGGAAAAAAAATTTAAAGGACTAAGTGATATGCACACATATTTTTTTTAAACTGATAGCTACTACAAATCATTTAAATGAACTCTTATAATGCCGGTCTTCATAATATGAGAGGTTTGTCCAGAATAGTAAGTAGTTCTCATGGAGATGGAGAGGAGAATATTTTTTTTTTTAAGTGAGAAGACAAAGATCATGAAGGAAATAGAGAAAGTGGGGGGGGGGGGGATCATCAGGAAGTCGGGGCAGTGAGGTAAGGGGGACATGAGGCAAACTTTTCTATTACAAGGAAAAGTTAAGCAAAAGCATCAGTGAGTCGAGAAATGAGCCAAGAAGGGCACGCTGCACAGTTTAGTCCCATGTGACCATAGGCAATACCATGGTTACAGCATCCTCCCTTGCTCTGCAGATTCAGGCTGACGACACAAGAGCCTGTGCTGTGGAGGTAGCAACACCATACAATGAAGGCAGAAGAAGGTACCAACAGTCCTTCAAGTCCTCATCCATGGTTTAACAGCTCTTCTAAAGAACTAGCCAGCACCCTACTTTCTGCTTCAAAATTATTCTCAAAGGATAGCACAAGCCAATCAATGAAAAGGAAATACAGCATCCTGGGTTAGCTTCTTGTGTATGGTTGGATTGCTCGGCATATCATAGTGTGTGATGAATGTATGTTAATAGCCTCATTTTTAATCACAGGACTTAAGCTCTTGCCCTCTGGGTTCATATGTAATAAAGCCCAACATAAACAATAAAAAGAAACCCTAGAACGTGCCCACCAGAAACCTTTAAGTAACGTCTAACTTTGCACTATAGTTAATCAAATGAGTTATGTCACACTTACACTACAATCTTGTTGCCAATTTTTTTCTAATTACTTACCCTAAAGTTTAAGTAGTGAAATCTAGTGTCTCCTGATTCAGAAATGGTTAAATGCTAAATCACACCCTTTAAAAATTTAATAAGTTTGAGTTTGTCTTCGAAACGTTTCTTGAACTTCTATGGAAATAAACAGAGCCACTTACAGGAGATGAGACCCTGGTGTTTACTTAGAGCTTACAGTGGCCGCCATCATAATACTTGGCAGAGATTCCAAGAGAAGGGGGGGTGGGGGGACTAGCTGTGGGAAGCTTCAGGTACCTGCTAGTTGGAACTCTTGGCTTGGAAAGCTTTGAAATAGACTGAATAGACACAACTGGCACATCTGTTATGATTGAATTGGGGAGCATATTTGTCTATCTCAATTTGAAAATTAAATTTCTCAGATGCCAAAAAAATAAATAAAAATAAAAAGGAAACTACTAGCCAGCAGTAATATTCGGACCATTCTATAATATGCACTCAGGGGCAGTGCACTGGTTTCTGACACCGCTGGCTATTTCAAGGACTTTAACTTAGAAGTCTATTATTACTTAGTGTCCGGCATTGACTATTGATATCTGCATATTCACCCACTGGGAGCAAATTCTATGTTATAGTTATTTTCACCAAATGCTGGCCTCATGTCATACAAAGACTAGAAAGCCAACATTTGAGAAAAGAGGGGAAGCAGGAATACAACAGCACATACTCATGCAGAGCTGAGGGTGAGGACGTAGCAAAGGAAGAATCCAAAGGACTCCCTGTGCCTAGCACACTGCATAGGTGAGTTCCAGGGGGCCCTTTGCAAAGGTGGGGTATTGTGAAAGAAATCCAAGTCTTCCTTGGGGAAGTATGACATAGACTCTGCCTTGCCATTTCTGGCAGAAAAGGCAGCTTTCTGGAATCAGCCTATCCATCAATCTCTGTAAAGAGAAATACCTCCTCTATTCATATGGCAAAGGACGGATATAAAGATCCTCTAAGACATCTTCAAATGTATTTTTTCATGATGGCATAACTTAGCTGAGTCTCAGAAATCAATAGTGGACACAGACCTTCCTGGCATGCAATGCATCAATCCAAACAGATTTCATGACGTAGAGAATATTATCTGGCAACCACAGGAAAATGGAAAAAAAAATCACAGTGATGGGCAGAAAATATTACCCTACAGAGTAGAAGCAATGTTTTTGGAAGTGGTGTCCCAAGGAACCAACTGTTCTAATGTCTTATGAATTACAGTTGCCCCTGAAAAAAAGGAGACACCACCACCACCACACCAGAATCTAATGAAGTTCAATGATGAGCAGAGAAAAGCAATTGCATTCAGGTGACAAGTACACCCTGCTTCCAGGAACACTTGAGACAGGCAGGACACTAGTGACCTCTGTTTCCAGGTTTATGGCTCTTGACCCATGCTGGAATGTGTGTGTGCACACCAAGGATAGCAGGAGGATTCCAATAAGTCCCCAGATGATCTGAAGGAATGAGTTCTCCTTGTCCAAGTACTTGCGAAAGGCCTTGTTAAAGAGATGGAAATGAACCAGAGAAGGTTAGTAAAGAAATAAATTGTATGTTAATTTCAAATTAGCATTTATACCAATTCCAGACTTCAAAGGGCACAAATGTGAGGACAAGGTAGAGGTCTGTGAAGGGAAATTATTCATCCTAATTGGAAAAGGGCTGTCTAAAGGGATTCGCATTAGGGAAGCAGGCACTTGGGAGAGTCATAATTTGCTCCCTATTCTAGCTGAGCTCTGGGAAGCAAAAAGTTATTTCCTTTGGTATAAAACTGAGAAGTTGGGTAGGACCACCTGATAGTTGGTTGTCATAGGCATCAAGAGGCTTTGGGGTATAACTCAGAACTTAAAGGAAGCCAAGAAAGTTTTAATAGCTGGCATCAAGAGCTGTATTGAAGTATAGAGAGAAGTAGAAAAGATCAGAAAGTTTCTTTAGACATTATACTGCATTAAATCCTGTCCTTCAATTTCATTTCATCCAGGACTTTGTGAATGTGGTATTGGGAAAAGTGCCCAAAACTGAGGTGAAGTATTAATTTTGAATGACTCTGGTCAAATGACTAAATTCTTTTTAAGAAAGGGATTTTGACACAGCTGTGAAAAAAAAAATAGCCATGTAAAATGAAAGGCATTGAGAAGAGGGTTGTATCCATGCGCAGGGTGTGAGAATCCCAGAATCCCAGAAACAGCACGGAAGGATGCTTTCCTTTCAGACTCCTCATCTCTAGAAAGGGAAAAGATAAGTCTGTTGTTTTAAGCCAGCCTGTTTCTAGGGAGAAGTCTTCTTGATGCTTCTTGTCCAAAAACACTAGAAACAAATAGTACTGTTAAACAAAGCTTGGAGATCATTGTCAGGACCATTCAACTGCATGAAAGGAACAGCTTAGGAAGTTACTACATGTGCACACATACTCCCATGAACCTACTACCATGTGCTCTGTCTTCTTGTAGTTCCAAAATTCCCACTGACTTTAAAAACATAACTCAGGACATAACTATACAGTGCAAATTAATCGGCTTTCTGCACCACTCGGTAGAGGAGAGTGAGATATCTCATCTGCTGTCCTCTGCACTCATACCCAGTCCTTTCTCTTCAATAATTAAGAAGGCCAATGTGGCCAGCACGAAGCAACAGGGAAGAAGACTGGCGGGGAATTAACTACTAATGGGGTCGCTGGCGCTAAGGCTTGTTGCAAATAAACATCTGCCATTCTTACCTACAAGGAACATGACGTCAAACAAAGCCTTGGAGTCTTCCGAGCATCCAGAAAACCATCCCCATCACGGTAACTTAAAGCGCTTAGGAAACATGTGGTGAATGAAATAGAAATGATTGCCCCTTTGTGCAGTTTCTTCTCAAATTACCAGTTTATCCCCTACGGATGGAAAGCGAATTTTTTTTTCTCAAGAAATAATTAAATTAGAGCAACCCCATCTGGTCTTAATCACCGAAATCAAAATTTTAATTTATAAACTCTGTTGTTGTCTGTTCATGAAGTTAATGCCGCACATGGCTCTCTGCATCCTGCTACGGAGATCTCTTTCCAACATGGAGAAGGGCTGGGGATCTGGCAAGGAAAACTTGCATGGCACAGAGTGGTTTCTGTAGGAGTCAGAATGGGGTTTTAATACAAAAAATGCAGGGCCACCTGCTGCTTGTATGTCGGGCATGAGGGATTCCTGCTAAGCTATTCAATAGGATTCTTCTTGCTCTATATTGAAGGGCAAGGGTGAGCAAAAAGAGCTCCCAGGGGCCTGAGCTAAGTAAAGACAAAAACCAAATCCTTGTCAAAGGACACAGTAAGAGTCTGAGAAACAGACTGAGTTCATCCGTGGTGGCATTTGTTTGATATCCTCTTGGATTTATTTGGTGAGTGTTTAAAATATTGTAAGAATGAGTTCCAAATTTCCCATGCTATTGTTTAATAATTGATGTTCAGAGACTTTTAGTTTATTTTCTCCAAATGACTGTGAAGTTATATCAACTAAGATTAAATCACAAAAAAGTTCATGGTTAAGATGTTGTTTTGTAACTGAGAAAGAGGATAAAAAAAAAGACAAAAGTGGGGATGAATCCCAAACACCCATCACTTTCCTCTATGCCCAATGATAAGTGCACAGCCCCTCACTCAGGACAGCTCCATCCCAGGCTCTGAGTCAGACAAGGTCAAGTGCAGAATCCATGTTTGAAGGCAGATCTGCCTGACTCCAAAGATAAGGTCTTTTCCATTTCCTCGGCACTTCCCAAGTACAAAGCTTTGGACACTGGCCAGCTCAAAATTAAGTTATAAGCTGTCAGAGGCAAAATGAAAAATGTAAGGACAATGGAGAGAGCGTCTATAAAACCAAATGAATTCAATGAAGCATTGTCCTTACAGAATACTTCCAGGGTTTAAAATGTTCTTCCTATTGTGGTCTGACAACGATGGCATTAGTAACTGTTTTAGTTTGGTTGCTTGCAGTACGCCCTGCTTTGTACAATATAAAACTTGATGGCCATATAAAGGATCATGATTGTTTGGATATTTTTTGAATATTCATGGATGTCAAGACTCCAGAAAGTAAGAGTCTCATGAAATAGAAAACCACAGAGCAAGAAAAGAGTAAACATACACCTTTTCCTTATCTTTCTTTTAGGTGTTTGGCTTGGTTTGGTTTGACTTGGTTTGGTTTGACTTGGTTTGGTTTGGTTTGGCTTGGTTTGACTTGGTTTGACTTGGTTTGACTTGGTTTGACTTGGTTTGACTTGGTTTGACTTGGTTTGGTTTGGTTTGGTTTGGTTTGGTTTGGTTTGGTTTGGTTTGGCTTGGTTTGGCTTGGTTTGGAGGTGAGCTGTTGTATGTGTGGTCTAAGTGGGTAGTGTTAATCTGGAGGCCAGAGTGGGGCATTAATGTCTATCACTGTATCAACCAGTTGCCATTTAAGCTAGACTGGCCAACTGGTGAGCTCTTGAGAAACACATCTCTGCTCCCCAGTTCTGCAGTAATAGGTGTGCACAGCCATGTTTGCCCTTGTCACATGGGTTCTGGGAAATTCCTAGTCATATTCAATTCCTTTCGTGCTTGCAGAGAAAGTACTGGTATCACCTAAGCTGTCTCCAAGCTCTCAAGATTTCTTTCCTTTAACGACTGAATAATGTTTCTTTTTTTCCCCCTTTTTAAAAATCAGATATTTTCTTTATTTATATTTCAAATGTTATCCCTTTCCTAGTTTCCCCTCTGAAAACCCCCTATCATTTCCCCTCTCCCCCTGCTCACCAACCCATCCATTCCAGCTTCCTGGCCCTGGCATTCCCCTTTACTGGGGACATAGAGCCTTCACAGAACCAAGAGCCTCTCCTCCCATTGATGACCAACTAAGCCATCCTCTGCTACACATACAGTTAGAGCCATGAGTCCCACCATGTGTTTTTTGGGTTTTTGTTGTTGTTGTTGCTGTTTGTTTGTTTATTTTTTGTTTGTTTGGTGTGTGTGTGTGTCTGTGTGTGTGTGTGTGTGTGTGTGTGTGTGTGTGTGTGTGTGTTGGTTGGTGGTTTAGTCCCAGGGAGCTCTGTAGATACTGGTTAGTTCATATTGTTGTTCCTCCTATGGGGCTGCAAACCCCTTCAGCTCCCTGGGTACTTCTCTAGCTCCTTCACTGGGGACCCTGTGCTCCATCCAATAGATGGGTGTGAGCATCCACTTTTGTATTTGTTAAATACTGAATAATGTTTCTTTTTACACATACATACAACATATTGCATTTTCTTTAACCCACCCCTCTCTTAATGAACACAGCCTATTTCTTCATCTTGACTATTGTCATGAATGCTACAGTAAACCCAAGAGCTCAGAAACATCCTTTAGGGAATGATTTCCTTCCCTGTGTCAAGAACAAAGGACTTGACATGGACTGTCATAGCCAGATCAAATACTAATCCTAATACCAACCTTTTAAGAACCCCCATATTGTTTCCATAGTGGCCGAACCGATACATATTCCCACCAGCAGTATGCATGTTTTTTCTTTCTCCACTTCCTTGTTAACACTTACTTTTGTCTTTAATGTTATTGTCTAGTAATACTATTAATAATGTTATTAATAATGGACATCCTAAAATAAGTGATTTCTCAGGGCAAATTCAATTTGCCCTTCCCTGATGATGACACTGAAGACAATTTTGTATTTTCAGCTTCCTTGGAGAAATGTTATGTTCTTTTCTCTTTCCGTGGGGACAGGAAGTACTTTTGAGTTGTAGGTGGTCCTCAGGCATTTATAATATTAATTGATAGCAATATTTCTAGGATGAATCTAAAACCACTAAGCATTTACTAGTCATGTAGACTAATAAAAGAAAGCTATTCCTAATTAGTCTCTCTTTGTTGAAGAAGTAACAGAGTGGGAACAGATGTAAGAATAGGAAAGCTACTTCTGGCTTCAGAGGAGGTACTTTAAAAAAAATATTTGGAAGTAAATAAGATTCACTTAATTTAAGGAATCTGAGAACATAATGTTCTGTCACAAATAAATCCTCCTAATACCACTGTGATTTTCCTCACACTCTTTCCACAAGCAGCCTGCAAATTCCCTGAGCCTCTGAGTGCGAGGGTGGTGCACCTTCAGCATTCTGAATGGGGTTAGCTTTCCCTTCCTTGCCTTAATTTAACCATCAGTACATTTACCACCCAACTGAAATTGTCCTTTCTATATCCTTTGTGAAAAGCAATTTGGAAACACATTTTAAAAGACTCAGAATGTTCACAGCCTTTGACCCAATTATTCCACTGCTGGGAATTTATTTTAAGGAATAATTCAGGAGAAAGAAAGAAGCTATTAACTAAAGAATATTTATGCTGGGAACAAAAACACCCTTTATATCCAAAAGTAAGAGAATAACCAAATGAGTTATGATACAGCAACTAGAAAATCTGTTACAGAGTCATTAAAATAATTATAGAAACTACAGGAAAAATTTTAAAAATATATGAAATGATGTTAAAGGAGAAACATCATCTACAGATCAACTAGAACTCAAAGGAATACAAAGGGGATTTGATCAGTCAGAACATAGTGATTTGGAGTGGCCTGTTGGAGTTTCTATGCCTTTTTTTAATGTGTTCATTTTCATGTTGTTGTTTATAAGCTTAAAATGCCAGTAACATGATTTTCCTCTTCCTACTACTGCCTAAAATAGCCATAAAACTGCATCAGTCATGGACCAGTTGAAAAAGTGACACATTTGAGCTTTGGTGCAGGATGAAGGCAATGGTTGAAAGAGCAGAACCTGGTACCATTTTCTCAATGACTCCCAAGACCATCCTGTAGAATTGGGCCACTAAAAGACTTATGTCTCCCATGGCCATCAGGAAGCAGCTGACAAAACTGGGAAAAAATTCTGCTTTCACCAATTAGCTCAAGGAGAACACTGTAGGGTCTGCACTGGTCAGCTGGAGCTTCATGCCCTCTTTCTCCTGCCATGTAACTCAGTTTAACTCTTGAACAAGTATATCCAACTGACATTATATAAATCATACACAAAATAATTGACAGATTCCCATGTTATACAAGTATCCCAGAGGGAAGATGAGATACAGCATAAGCAAACCAGGGCTCTTCTACCTACCAAATAGTGTTGTCACATAAAATACAGTTAACAAAAACAACTCTTAGTATTTCCCAAATGTAGAACTAGTTACCTTAAAGGAATACCCATTGTTGATGTGAACTAGATCTTTAACTGTGCATCTTAACTTTTATTTGTTAAATATGTCAAATGTACTGTGATGGAAACTAACAGACACAGAAATAATTCCAAGTCATAAAATGTGTTAAAGATATCTAGTCTCAGGTTTTGATTCTCATAGTAAGGTGGCCTTAAATATTCAATGGAATTACTTTCTATTTCTTTGAGAATTTTATACAATGTGTTTTGATCGCATTCACCTTTACCTCCCCCAACTCATCCCAGAAACACACCCCTCTCTCCTCCCCAACCATGTGTCTTCATTGGGAGGGGGCAGGTATCCATCAAGTTTAACTTGTGTTGCACATAAATTCTTGGGCATGTGACTTTCCACTGCAGTGTGGTCAACTAATCAGGAACTATACTCTTAACGAAAACTGACTCTCCCTGTCTACCCATCTAACAATTGCCAGTAGCTCCTTGGTTAAGAATGGGACTTTGAACCACCTCCCATCTCCATGCTGCAAGCTGGTCATTCTTGAGCTTGTATGCTTCTTGCCTATGCTGTCATAACCACCATTAGTTCATCTGTGAAACTGCCCTGTGTGTCCAGAGGACACCGTTTGCCTATAGTATCCACCATCTCTGCCTCTTTTGCTCTTTCTGCCTTCTCTCCCGCAGTGATGCCTTAGTCCTGGAAGAAGTGGTGTGGCATAGATGTTCTATTTAGGTTTAAACATCCCCCAACTCACTTATTTCCTGTAACTTTTCTTTTTTTTTCCAGAGCTGAGGACTGAACCCAGGGCCTTGCACTTGGTAGGCAAGCACTCCACCACTGAGCTAAATCCCCAACCCCAGTTGTTTGTCTTTATACTAGTCACCATCTACTGCAAATTGAAACTTCTCTGGTAAAGACTGAGAGGTTAATTAATCTATAGCTATAAGGATAAATATAGCCATAGATTATACTATGTTTATTTTGTAAAATAATAGTGATAGGTTTTCTCCTGATGATCTATCTCATCTCAGGCCCTTAGATAAACAATGGTGATGGGTATGGGTTTCATCTTGATGAGCAGGGCTTAAATCCAATCAAAAAGTGGTTAGTTACTCTCACAGTCTCCATGCCATTATTATACCAGTGGGCATGTCTTTCCAATCCAGTTATTATTATTGCAGTCTCAGTTCATAGCTTGGCAAACCTGATGATTACTTCTCTCTTCTCTCTTCTCTTCTGCTCGCATGCATAGTACCTACCAGAACTATGAAAGCTAGCCAGTAGGGATGAAGCTTTGAGATCAGTGCCAGCTTGATTTCTCCATGTTTTATAACTCAAGTTTGTGCTTTGTTCAGCAATAGGATCTTACCATCATGTATAGAGGTTAAACAAGAGCTTTTGGCAATAACGGGTGATGTTTGGGGGGGGGTTCTATGTGACCTCATATAATTCCATATGACTGAGTGCTATCAATCCCTCCCCATATTCTTCCTTCAACCCTGTCCTCCATCCCATACCGCTATTTAACCCTTCCTGCTCCACTATTTCCTTTCAAGCCTTTATACCACTGACTTTTATATCTCCTCCCTTGAAAGTGATCTCCCACAGACCCTTAATAAGTCCTTGACCTGTATGGATATTTCGAATGAAACACACATCTCTGAAGATTCAAAGCTAACATCTCTTTCTGAGCCTGACTCACCTTGCTGAGAATTGATTCCATTCTACTTGTGAATTTTATAATTTTGTTGTTCTTAGTGGATGAATAATACCCCATTGTATAAAAACACCACACATTTTGTTATGTATTCACTGGTTAATGGATAGCTAGCTTGTTCCTATTTCCTGGCCATTATCAGTAGAATGGCAGTGAGCATTAATGATGGCGGGTACCCAGATCTTTATAGTAGGATATAGACTACTTCTACATGTCTGAGTGGTATAGCTAGATTGAATTTTCTTTCTAGATTTTTTATGAGTTCCCTCAAAATAGGAAGCAGATTCTAGTGACCTATCAGAGGATATCCATGCTGGATGTGAGAAAATTCCACAGACATAATTTTTTTTCTTTCCCTTTTCATTCACTGGTTAAGAAGTTGAGTTTGAACAGACTCAGGATCAAACCCCTAACCCCCAGATTCAAACTTCTTTTCTTAGTTGCCTCCAAAAAGATTTAAAGTCCTTCTTAATTTGTGATTTACATTTAAACTTGAGCTGCAACAACAGATATGTGGGGTTGCTTTTAACCCCTCATGGCCACTGATTACCTTAGAAAGGACACTCTGTCAAGCAAGAATTACCCTGGGGAAACCTCTGCACCAGGGGTGGCCTAGATTGAAGCTGTGGAGGTGATTAATCGGATCCGTATTTCAGGCATGTGATAACTCTTCTGACTCACAGTTCTCTTGTCCCTAAAATGAGGTCATAAGTACTTTTCCTGGTTTCTTTACAAGCTTTGCCATAAAGATCAAGTGAGCTCACATCTAGAGAACTCTCTACAACGGAAGGCGTTATATAAGAAACTTCATGCAGCCTCATAATTTAAAAATTCTCAGGCTTAAAATATTCAGCTTCCCAACCATCATTTCTCTCAGAGGGGCATGAATTCTTCTTTATTTAATTTATGAGCAGAAGACATTTATGTTACAACAAGAAACCCAAAATAGAAATGTTTTAAACTCAACAACAACAACAAAAAGGATACTATGCACAAGTAAATAAACTCCAAAGGTGTGTGATGCAAGGAAGTTGGTGGCCTTTAAGGTCCTGGTTTCCATTGTTTTGCTTTTCTGTCATCCTTCACAGAGTTTGAGGTTGTTTAAGATGCTTGATTTAATCCTAATCATTTTAACCTATATTCCAATCTCCAGGAGGAGAAAGTTTTAAAGGAGATACACCACTTCCTTTGAGTTGTATATGGTTTCTGAAATGTTAGAACTTTTGCCAGCTACATTACTTTGCCATAATTGCATCAAAGGGTCACACTTCATTACAGAAAATAGGGAAATTGGGTGTCATCATGGGTAGCCATGCAGCTATCGGAAAATCAAATTATACATTACCAAATCAACATTGTGTCTCTTCCATGGTAAGTAAACTAGGTATACTCCCATATAAACTGGAAAATGATTAAATGAAAAGTAACATTTAATTTAAATGAAGACACAACTAGAAAAGCTGCATTATACTGACTTTAATGGTGTAATTAAACCATTGTCTGGGTAGATAATAAAGTCTATATGGCACTAGCATATTGTCAGCTACATGTCTACTAATTTATAAATATTAAATAATAAACAACTAAGGTAAGAGGAAAGAATCACAAATGTTGTCTCTGTTGAAAAACAAATTCTAACAATGAAACTTATTCAGCCTTGGAAATGTAATAAACAGCTTTCAAAAATTGTCCTCTGACTCACAGAGCCAGCAAACTGTATCAAACAATAATATACAAGATTGTGCCAAGCACAAATCTTACATGTCCTTCAAAACTATCCCTCAGAGGCTAAAACCACAGAAAAAAATGATAGAAGCAACTTTTCCTTGTCAGTTTGAAAAACTCTCTGGGTCACAAATTCTGGGCAGTCCCCCTGAAGACTTTAGTGAGATAAGACTCCATCCCATGGGCACTTAACTGTGCTCCTTCCTTTTTGGAAATCCTAGAATTCCTTTTCTCATGACACTAATACTGTGGTACAGATGAGATTCCAGGGTTCTGTAGTCAGTAGATATATGGTATCCATTTCCTTAATAAAAGCCAATTTGTGGGGTTTTGGAATACAACTGTTAGTAAAATCCTACTTGTACAAGCATAAAAACTTGAGTGTGTTTCCCCAGAAGCCACATGAAAAAGGTAGCTTCAGTAGGGTGGGCCTGTAACCCCAGCACTGAGGAGTCTGCGACAGGAGGGTGTCGGGAGTTCAGTGACCAACCAGCCTGTATAATCGGTAAGCTCTAGAGTCAGTGACTTTTGTCCTTAAAATGTTGGTGGAGAAAGATGAAGAATGACACCTGACACCAACCTCTGGCCGGAGCACACAGCCGTGCACACGCTTGGACACAGACATCCACATGAAACTACACATATGTATGCACACACCAACTCCAAACATAAAAATAAGGGACAATTTGCACAATTGCTGGACTATGTCTTCTAAAAATCTCATGCTTGATATTAATGTTTGTTTTCAGACATATCTTCATGCTGTTCATTGCATAGTCAAATTGTTTCACAAACAAGGTAAAAATAGAAAGATGGCGGGTACCCAGAGCTTGACATGGTGGTACAAATCTTTAATCCCAGCACTTGGGAAGCAGAGGCAAGGCTAGCCTGGTCCACATTGTGAGTCCCAGGCCAGTCAGTGCTACACAGTGAGACCCTGTCTTAAAACAAAGTAAAAACAAAACCCTAATCTACTGGGGGACTGGAGAGATGGCCTAGTCATTTAGAGTGGTTTCTGATCTTAAGAGATTTAGACTCCCAAGTATCTCTATTGAACAGTTCTCATGTGCCTATAACTCCAGCTACAGGATATCCAAGGGTTTTGGCCTCTATGGCTATCGAAATGCATATGCTCACACACACACACACACACACACACACACACACACACAGACACAGTTACACATAAATTAAATTAAATAAACCATTTAAAATTTTTAAAATAAAATAACATAATCAGCATGAGACTAAGGTGTTTTCCTAGCGCACCGCGTAGTCTGTTATGTAAATTGCCTCTGGGGTGCAGTGTGCTACCTGTTACTTAAATTGTCTCTGAGGGTGAAGCATAGCAGCACAACACTTGTCTAAATGCCTGCTTTTGAAAGATAAGAAAGGATCCCCAACATTAATGTCTACTCCAGAGACAAAGCTTGAAGGAAGCCAGTGGTGTCCTGAGTGACTGTGTATTGTTCGACAAGGAAGGGCTTTGCCATTCCCATGGGTAGGACTGTGCATAGATGCTGAGAGTGTGTGCAGAAAACATCTGCTGTAGCTTTTCCCGCCTCGGATGTCTATGAGCTGAAGATTGCTCCCTACAGAGACTACCAAGATTAGTTAAGCCTGCCTCCTCATTCAGCTGTATATAATGATCCCACCTCCTTGTCTAGCTGTATTCAATAGCCCTGCCTCTATGTCCAGGTGTATATAATAAACACTCTTGGCTTCTGGGTGCTGTGGCTTCTCCAACAGAAAGCCTCAACTGCCAGACCCCAGCTTTCCTGTTTGTCTGTCGTCTGTCATGAGGAGGAAGAGGAACTATCAATATGCCCAAGAAATATTTTGTAACCACTAACTTAGTCAGTAAATATTTGTTTTTATAAACACATCTTATGGTGCTTGATTTAATGCAGTCTCATGCATTCAATCTTTTCTATGAGCAATTGACACCAGGCTTGGATTCAGAGTATATTAGTATGCATTGTAAGTTTGTATCTTAATATATGACTTGAGGCACCCATCTGAGTTTTAATTATCTCTTTGGTAAAGAAGAGATATTATGTTACACTCATATTTGGATAGTCAACCATATGGTTCTCTTTTATATAATTAGAAAACACTGCAAAATCCCCCTTTACATTCCTTTACATTTTATTAGAGATGCTCATCTGCATATATGATGAACTTGTAACATGCATACATCTCTTTATTAATATATATGCATAACCATGTTTATTATACTTTATGAGAAATTTAAACAAATTTTCCCAGGTGGTTTTAACTATCCAGTGGAACCAGATATGCTAATTCTAGAAATGAATTGTGAAGTAATTTCTCATTTGATTGCAACATCTACAGAGATATGGTTTTTTTATGAGCAATAAAAGAAAACAAATGAAAAAAGAGGCATCAAGCAGGAGATCATGGATTATTTTGACCAATTATGAAATTTTAGTCCCTCAGTCTAAAATAAACATACTTAGGTGATATAAATAATAAAACAGTCTGGCATATAGCAGCGAAAATGGCTGCATCGATGATAATCACCCATGTGCAGTGAGACCCAATGGAAGTTGGCTGTCTTGTCTCTTTAAGAAATGATATACTAATGTACATGAGTGCGAGAGATGCAAGGATGGCAGAGAGAATAGTAGCTCAGGTGGCTCCTGGCCACTGCCTGTCAGCAAAATTCTTTACTGGGATAAGGCCAATGAACTTGCATTGCAGGGAGAGCCAGAAATGAAAACTCTGACACGCAGTAGGGTGGGAGTTTTTAAGTCAATTTTCTTTTTTGTTGTTGTTGTTTATTCAAAATAGATTCTTCTCTTAAAAAGAATGAATTTATGAAATTTCTAGGCAAATGGATGGACCTGGAGGGCATCATCCTGAGTGAGGTAACCCAATCACAAAAGAACTCACATGATATGTACTCACTGATAAGTGGATATTAGCCCAGAAACTTAGAGTACCCAAGATATAAGATACAATTTGCAAAACACACGAAACTCAAGAAGAACGAAGACCAAAGTGTGGACACTTTGCCCCTTCTTAGAATTGGGAACAAAACACCCATGGAAGGAGTTACAGAGACAAAGTTTGGAGCTGAGATGAAAGGATGGACCATCTAGAGACTGCCATACCCAGGGATCCATCCCATAATCAGCCTCCAAACGCTGACACCTTTGCATACACTAGCAAGATTTTGCTGAAAGGACCCTGATATAGCTGTCTCTTGTGAGGCTATGCCAGAGCCTAGCAAACACAGAAGTGGATGCTCACAGTCAGTTATTGGATGGATCACAGGGCCCCCAATGGAGGAGCTAGAGAAAGTACCCAAGGAGCTAAAGGGGTCTGCAACCCTATAGGTGGAACAACAATATGAACTAACCAGTACCCCCCCCCCCGAAGCTCGTGTCTCTAGCTGCATATGTATCAGAAGATGGCCTAGTCGGCCATCACTGGGAAGAGAGGCCCATTGGTCTTGCAAACTTTATATGCCTCAGTACAGGGGAATGCCAGGGCCAAGAAGTGGGAGTGGGGGGGGGGGTAGGGGAGTGGGGGGGTATGGGGAACTTTCGGGATAGCATTTGAAATTTGAAATGTATATAAAGAAAATATCTAATAAAAATAATAAAATAAAAAATTTGGAAAAAAAAAACAAAATAGATTCTTCTCTCATACAATACGTTCCGACCACAGTTTCTCCTCCCAGCTCCTCCAGACACACCTCTCTCCCTCACATCTGTTCCTTCTCCCTTTCCTCTTCAGAAAAGAGCAGGCCTCCAAGACAATACAACCAAACAGGACACAAAAAGATATAATAAGACAAGGCAAAAGCCCTCATATTGAGGCTGGACAAACAAGCCAATAGGAGGAAGAGTCCCCAGAGCAGGCAAACATGTCTGCTGCCACTGTTTGGAGTGACAAAAACATCAGGTTAACTGCTGTAGCACACACACATAGCACTTGATGCAGATCCCTGCAGGCTGCACGCTTGTTGCTTCAGTCTCTGTGAGCCTACAGGAACCCTGCTTAATTGAATCAATGGGTGGCCCATGTTCTCCTAGTGTCCTCTGTCCTCTCTGACTCCTACAATGTTTCTTCTTCCTCTTCTAAGGGACTCCCCAATCTGAAGGGGATGAGCCCAACACAAACCTCCAATTTAGATTCTCTCTTTGGATAATGTCTAGTTGTGGGTCTCTGCACCCGCTCCCATCTGCTGTCGGATGCAATTTCTTAGATGATGAATGGGCAAGGTACAGATCTCTCATTAGGGATCATTTCATTGATTTTATTTTATTTTATTTTATTTACTTATTTATTTTGCCAGTTGTGTGTGGTTCTACCTTCAGTCTAACACAGTATTGTAGATTTTGCAACAAATAAGCCAAGCAAGTAAGTATTACAGAAGGGTAAGAGGCAGAATGCTTGCTAGGCAGTCAGTATTGTGGCTTTTGCAGAAACCCTGAGGTCTCCCCCTAGCACTCATGTCAAGCAGCTCTAATCACCAGAAACTCCAGGTCTCTCTTCTGCCCTCCATAGCACCTGCACACATGTGCTCGTAAACACAGACACACACACACACACACACACACAAATAAATAAAAATAATCTATTTTGAAAAGGGGTAAGAGAGAGTTCATTCATCGCTTCATTCATCGTTGCCTTCCCCCCATTCTTCTGAGAATGCATCTCTTCCAACTTGCGTCAGAATACGAATACATAAGTGTTAAAATTAAAGACCATCCTCTCGAATGTTTTTTCTTTTTTGTCTATGTGTTGAGAATTCACTTATTTAAACAAAGGACAAAATTGGTGACCTGAAAAGCAATTGTCAAGTCATATCCTGGAACGATATCCTAAACCCAAATTCACTTAAGCCCAGTAATGCATATGCCTGACCTCCTCCCAGTTCCCGAAGCACAGACCTTGAAGAATTGGAATCAACAGACAGCGCCATCCAGCTGTGCACCTTTAAAACCCTCTGATATTGATTTCTGTGATTTTCAGATGCGCCACCATAAGCAATAGGTTGAGCACAACGAATTCAAAAATTCTAAATTGAAGTTCTGTAATAGCTACCCCACTCCCTGATTTCCTGTCTTTTTGATAAGCTGTTTCTCTCCAGCCTATGCATATAGAACAGAAACAATTTGGTTCGCCCTTGAAGAATCACTCCCCCATCGAGGGAAAAGGAACACTGGCATTATTCACCGTTTCCCAGTGTGGATTCGTGTCATGTCAGTTTTCTCTGCTCAGCTTTGAAAGCGTGGCAAGTGGTGAAAGCTCACGTTAATAAGCATGGCCATTTAATTTCCCAAAATTAATGAGCAGAGCTCAAGATCCTGAATACATCCTACCAGAGTATCTGAGTCCTTTCAAAGTCTCCCGAAACTCAGAGGAAAGATGATGACCAAATGGTGCTAAACTGATGGTGTTTTTCATATGAGTTTAGCAGGGAAAGAAACAAAAGCCACGACGCGCAGACCTGGTATTGTTTCAGTTTGTCAAATATGGCATGCGTTTCATGTCAATTAGCAAGCAGACTTTTCTATGATGTATTAGCCAGATTGCTAATAATTAGAAACTCAGTATGTCTCCAGTCATGACAACAGGGCAATGATAAGAGGCCGTGAAAATACTTCATTCTGTTTGCTATAATTTTAAATGGAAAGGAAAAAAACTCCATGTGGCTGTGCCAGTGACTGAGGGTGTTATGCCAGGTCATCTGGAGGAGTTGAGATGCAATTCCCTCACATTTTTCATCATGGTGAGCCGTCAGCAAAAGTGGCCCCCAGAGGATCTCGAGCCAGTTTTCTCTCCCCATAAGTAGCTCCCTAGCACTTGCCCCAAGTTCCTGTCTCCACACTATTTGGGGGAATACTAAGCTTTTAAAACAAAGGAACTGAAGCCTAAGTCATATATGTGTATGCTCTGCCTGTTACACCCCTTCTGGGTGAGCGACTTACATCACTAGCTTCACTCTCTTCTGGGCTGTCTGCTCTGTGGCATGGCTGCATGCATTTGATTTATGACCAGGTCCAAATAAGTTCCAATATTTTTTTATGTTTAAGCCAATTGTGATGTCCCTCAGTGTGTATTGAGGGCCTTTGTCGCTCTAAGGTTTTTAAATGATGAGTTCCAACACTGAAGCAATGTCTGCTACTGTACTGCTGGCTGGGAGCTGTGGTCTTTTTTACCTCACCCCCATCAGTGCAACAGAAAAGATGGGTGGAACTGGTACGTGGTACCCACAATGCCCTGTGCTCCACTCTTATCAGGGAGTTGAAAGATCAGCTCTTTGGCCTCTCAGGCTTTCTTTTAAAACCTTAATTGGATCTCAAGTCAGGTTACAATATGACCACTCCTGACTGAAAAATACAGATTGGATTCTCTGGCAAATACAACTAACTCAAACTTACTTTGTTTATGATGATCCAGACGTCATCCCTATTACCAGAATAACAATGATGATGATGATATCAGCAGATGTTAAAGGTATTTTTTTATCAAATTAGAAACAATTGCATTTATTTTTCTACATTATACATACCACCTTATTCATTTAATCCCTAGAATATATCAGCCAATTAGTGATTCTAGTTAGCAAGTATGGTCAAACATATACTTTTCTATTTTAATATTAGCACTTAATAATAATAGGCAAAGAACCAATTCAGAGTATTAAATTTAAAGTTATGATAATCATTATTATATTAAGAACTAGACTGATATTGTGCTATTAATAGCTAATTATGGGAAGTTTTCATAAAAGGATCCAAGATGTATAACTATGTTCAAGTTAGTTGTCTCTGCTCTCTTGCATTGACTGTGGTCTGATTTTCCTTTTGGCTGGGCAGTGTGGTTAGGCTCACTTGCCATTGTCATTCATTCACTACATGAGAGTCCATCAATATTTACTGCCTACTTCCTTCATCCCAGGGACTGCACTGCATTTAGGGAATAAATAAAAATAAATGAACAAGACAGACAGAGCACTGCTCCTGAACTCTCAGAAGTTGCTTATAGTCACTTTGAAACAGGCAGTAGGAATTCCACATCCTAACATCCCACTCGTTTATGTTTCCCAGAAGATGTAACTTCCCAATATTCATTGCATTATTTTTTAAATTTTTTAAAAAGTTATTCTTCTCTCATATATTGCATCCCTACCACAGTTTCCTCTTCCTCTTACCCTCCCAGATCTCCAGCCCTACAAGATGTCCCCTCTCCCAGAAATGCACTTCTCCTCCATTTCCCTTTAATAAAGGGCAGGTCTCCCAGGGATATCAATAAAACATGGCATGTCGAGTTGCAATAAGACTAGGCACCTCCCCTCATACTGAACCTGGGCTGGATAAAGCCAATAAAAGGAAAAGTGCCTTGAAAGCAGCCAAAAGGGTCAGAGACAGCCTCTTCTCCTACTGTTAGGAGTCCCACAAGAACACCAAACTACACAACTATAACATATTCAGAGGACCAATGTCCATCCCATGCAGGCTCCTTGATTGTTGGTTCAGTCTCACAGAGTCCAGCTTACTTGATCCTGTGGGTTTTCCTATGGTGTCCTCAACCTCCTTGGCTCCTACAATCCTTCCTCTGCCTCTTCAGCAGGGTTCCCAGGGTTCTGTCTAACATTTGGCTATGGGTCTCTGCATCTGCTCCCATCAGTTCACTGTATTAAATTTAATTTTTAGATAGTTCCTCATGTTTTAGTAGGTTGCTAAAAAAAAATTCTCAAGTATCATTAGTTCACTTTAAAATTGTGATTAAAAATTGAGATAGTATAGTTCTAATCTTGGTTAGAAACTTTTATTATCTTTATGAAACAATAAACAAAAATTTAAACTACTTAAAGAAAGTAGCCTTGGTTCAATGTCTTTGTATTTCTGAATGCACAGGTGTCTTTTTAAAATATTTCCATATGACACCATAGGGTGGGTGGCATTTTGAGTGAATGTAAACTCCATGACAACCAAACCTTGCTTTTGTTTTCATTTCGATTCTTCTGGCACACAAAACAATTGCTGGAATAGAGTAAGCATTTAAAAAGATTGACTTCTGTTTAAGGTGGTAGACCACAATATCCCTGGGGGTGAGCCAGAGAAGGTGAGATTAAGGATAAAGAAGAATAGATCTATCCCAAAGAAAGAAATACAAAAAATTCTTTGGAAATCCATAAAGGATGTGAAAAGATGCTGAAGAAGAGGAGAAAGAATGATGCAACACACAAAGGTGTCCGCTGCCACAATTAGGTGCACACTGCCTCAGTACAGCATCCCCTCAGAAGCTGTTTCCTAAAGGTGAACAACTGCAGGCTGCATGCTCTTCCCTTCAGAAAAGCCCAAAGTCCTCACAAGTCAAATCCAGTTTCAGGTTTTGTGTGCCGACGCTTCCTCTGCCAGATGGGTCATTCAGTGGCTGAAAGAAATCCCGGTTTGTTACTCAGAAGGCAGCAGCTGTGCACTGCTTTGAGAGAACCTGTTATTTGAAGCCATACTACCATCAAGATGTCAAAAATACAAAGCAAGGAAACAATATTAAAAGCTGGGGGGGGGGGGGGAGAATGCCAATTACCTACAAAGACAAACACCAGAAAACAGTAGAACCCTTATTAGAAACCCTCAAAGCTAGAAAAGAAAGAAAGAATTTACTTATGATGGTAACTGTAACCAAGATTACTTTAGCCAACAACACTATCAGGTTTCAAAAATGGTGCAAATTAAAGAGGTTGTTTATAACCAAGCACCTTCCCTCCTCCCACAAATGAGACTTAAAGCAATTCAATGTATCAAGGAGAAAGACTGTTTCCATCATTAGAGTACAGGAAAGAATAAATTTCATGAAAGAATGGACAAACAATAGCAAATTGGGTCAGAATCTATTATATTCAATACAGTGAGCCACAAAAGTGCTGATACTAATATAAAATCTAAAACAAAAAACCAACAATAATACAACACACTAGAAAAAGAAAAAGAAAATAACAAGGATCAGGAAATATTTTTCAATAATTACTTTACCTGCAAATGGCCTTAACTCACCAATAAAGTGACACAGGCTGGCTAACCGGACTTTAAAACTATATACAACTTATCATCAAGAAACACATCTTGTGGCTCAAGAGATGGCTCAGCATTTAATAGCACTCACTGCTCTTGCAGAGCACCTAAATATGGTTTCCAGCATCTACATGATAACAACTAGCCCAGACAATCTTATGTCCTCTTCTGATATCAGCAGGCACCAGACATGCACATAGTCCACATACATCCATGCAGGCAAAACATATTTATATACATAAAATTAAATAAAACTTTTTCAAAAATGTAAAGTAATACATCTCGCTGGTAAAGACACTCAGAAGCTAAAAGTCAAAGGATAGGAAAAAAAAACTGTATCAAGTAAATGGAAAGGAAAAAGAACCTTCCAGTTAGTCTGGTATCTGATCAAAGATTTTAAATCGAAATTAGTTGAAACAGATTTTAAAAAAAAAAACTGCTACACCTTTTTAAAAGGGAAACAATTTATTAAGGAGGTATAACAGCTGTAAATAATATATTCACCAAGCACGAAGGCTCTCATGCTCATTACACAAACACTAATTGGCATAATAGGTCAGGATGGTCTAGATACAATAGCAGTTCACTTGAGCACTCTATATCATCTCTAGATAGGCCACCAAACTAAATATCAACAAAGAAATCAGCTTTACTATTTTGTAGATCAAATGGATCTACATATCTTAAATATAGCTACAAACTTAAAATGAGAAATAAATAAAAAGAAAAACAGAAAAACTGTCTAAGACACTGTGTAGGCAGTGATGGCTCCCCTGTTTGAATACTTGTTCCCCAGCTGGTGGAACGATTTGGACAGGATCAGAAGATGTTTCTGTTTCTTAGCAAGTGTATCACCTGAGCCAGGCTTTCAGATTTTAAAAGTCTTGCATCATTTACTCTCTCTGATTCCTGTGTGTCAATCAAGATGTGAGCTCTCAGCAGCAGCTCCAGCACTATGCCTTCCTGTCTGTTACCAGGTTCTCTACAAGATGGTGACGGAATCTTATCCCTCTGGAACTGTGAGCTCACAAAGTAAATATTTCTTTCATAAAAGTTATCATGGTCAGAATAATTCTTCACAGCATTATAAAAGTAACTATGACAGAGACTAACCAATATGCTCTTGAATGGTCAATAATGGGTCATTGAATCTGACCAAAAGCAATCTATAGATTTGAACAAATTCCCATCAAAATTCCAAAACAATTTTTAAACAGACCTAGAAAGAACAATATTCAACTTCACATGGAAAAAAAATGCAGGACAGCTAAAACAGTCCTATACAATAAAAGAACTTCCAGAGGTATCATTATTCATGATTTCAAGTTGTACAACAGAGCAATAGTAATAAAATCCACATGGTATTGACATAAAAAAACAGACAGGTTGAACAAAGAAATAGAATAAAAAAATCCAGACATAAAGAAGCAAGAAATGCACACCAAAAAGGGCAGCATTTTCAACAAATAGTGCTGGTAAGACTGGATGTCTGCGTGTAGAAGGATGAAAATTGATCCATACTCATCACCCTGCATAAAAATCAAGTCCAAGTGGATCAGAGACCTCAATATAAAGCAAGATACACTGAACCTTGTACAAGAGAAAGTGAGAAATGGCCTTGAACCCATTGGCATAAGAGGCAACTTCCTGAGCAGAAAACCAGTAACACAGGCACTAAAATGAAAAATTAATATGTGGGATCTTATGAAACTGAAAAGCTACTGTAAGGCAAACAGCATCATCACTAGACAAAGGGGCAACCTACAGACTGGGAAAAAACATCTTCACCAACCCCACATCAGACAAAGGAAATAAATAAAGGACTCAAGAAGTTAAACACCAACAAACCAAATAATCCAATTTAAAAAATGGGGTATGGCGCTAAACAGAATTCTCAACAGAGGAGTTTCTAGGGGCCAAGAAACACTTAAAGAAATGTTTAACATTCTTAGCCATCAGGGAAATGCAAATCAAAATGATTTTGAGATTCTATGTTACTCTTGTCAGAATGGTGAAGATCAAAAACAGAAGTGACAGCCCATGCTGGTAAGAATGCAGAGCAAGGGGAACGCTCCTTCATTGCTCCTGGGAGGGCAAACTTGTACAACCTCTTTGCAAATCAATATGGCACTTTCTCAGAAAATTGGGTATCAATCTACCTCAAGACCCAGCTATACCACTCCTGGGCATATACCTGAAGGATATTCTACTGTACCACAAGGACACTCACTCAACTATGTTCATAGCAGCTTTATTCGTGATAGCCAGAAACTGGGAAAAAAATCTAAATAACTCTCAACTGAAGAATGGATGAAGAAAATGTGGTACATCTACACAATGGTGAATTACTAAGCTATTTGAAACAATGACATCATGAAATATGCAGGCACATAGATGAAACTAGATTAAAATCATCCTAAGTGAGGTGACTCAGACCCAGAAAGACAAACATGATGTGTACTCACTCATAATTAGATATTAACCTTAAAGAGAATAGCCATATTATAATCCACAGACCCAAGGTGCTAAGTAATAAGGAATCTCCCTGTGCAGGAGAAACAGAATAGACATCTCAGATGAACAGGGGGTGGGGGGAGTGTCTGTGTCAGAATAGGTACTGGAAAAGAAGGAACCAGGATGGAAAGAGAGAGAGAGAGAGAGAGAGAGAGAGAGAGAGAGAGAGAGAGAGAGAGAGAGAGAGAGAGAGAAAACTGGGAGAAACAACTGGAATCAGCAACATCACTGGGAAGAGCTAGAAATCTAGTGCAATGAAAACACCCAGGATTATCCAAAGGTGACCCTTGCTAATACTCCTAACAATGAGGGACAAGAAACCTGAACCAGCCATCTCCTGTAAGCAGGTAGACTTCCAATGGGGCAGTTGAGGCAACAACCCAGCCACAAAAGTTTTGACCTACAATTTGTCCTGTCTACAAGATGTTCTTGGATAAAGGTAGCATAAAAATTGTGTGTGTGTGGAGGGGGGTGATCTACCAATAATTGGTCCAGCTTGAGACCCATGCCATGAGAGGGAGCCCACCCCGACCCTGCCTGGAGGGTCAGGAACAAGAGGCTGGATTGCCCAGAGACCTAGGATAGAAATATGTCCTAATGATATTCTGCTGTACTCATATATTTGTGCCTAACATTATTGTCATTATAGAGGCTTTGCCCAGCAACTGATGGAAACAGATGCAGAGACCCACAGACGAACATTAGGTGAAGCTCAAGGAATCCTGCTGAAGAAGGGAAGGAGATTAGAGGAGGCAAAGGGGTCAAGAAATCCATAAGAAAACCCGTGGAATCAACCAACCTGGGCTCATAGTGGCTCACATGGTCTGAAAAAACAACCATAGAGCCTGCATAGGACTGACCTGGGCCCTCTTGATATATGTCATAGATGTGTAGCCTCATCTTCTTTTGGGACATCTAACAGTGGGAGAAGGGGCTGTCCCTGCCTCTGCTTCCTCCTACTGGGTTGCCACATCCAGCCTCAATACAATGGTGTTATCATATGTTGATATGCCAACCTTGTTTTATATCTATTGGAGGCCTGACATTTTCTGAAGATAAATGGAAGAAGAGTGATGTGAGAAGAGGGAGATGGGGTGAGGGATGGGGAGGAGAGGAAAGGAAAACTCCAATCCTGATATAATAAAAGAAAGAGAATAAATGTATTTATACTTTAAAATAACAGGATATTTTAAGTTTGAAAGAATAAGAACAAATCTGGTCTAACTTGGGTTTCCAAACAATGTTAAAAATCATTATGTTGAAAACACACACAAACACAATATTGGCTCATTAAAGAAATAAGGGAAGATATTAAAAAATTCCTATAAATACATGAAAATTAAAACACAAATTACTATAGCCTCTGTGACATAGCTAAGACACTTTTAATACGAAAGTTTATAGATATGAGTTTCTACATTAAAAAAAAATCAGTATGGAGCTAGAGAGATGGCTCAATGGGAGGAAAGGTCCTTGGTCCTATGAAGGCTTGATAGATGCCCCAGTGTAAGGGAATGGAGGGTGGGAAGGTGGGAGTGGGTGGGTGAGTAAAGGAACACCCTCATAGAAGCAGGGGAAGGGAGGATGGGATGGGGGTTTCCAGGAGGGGATGGGGAAACCAGGAAAGCAGATAAAATTTGAAATGTAAATAAAGAAAATATCCAATAAGAATATAAGTAAAAATAAATAAATAAATCAGTATCGGGCTAGAGAGATGGCTCAATGGTTATGAGCATGGGCTGCTCTTCCGGAAGATCCACATCGCAACTGAAAACTGTCAGTGACTCCAGTTCCAGGATATCTAACACCTTCACACAGAAATACATGCAGGCAAAACACCAAGGGACATAAAATAAAACCAAATAATTAAAAATAAATTTAAAAATCAGGATTATCTCAAATATATACATCATATGTATACATGCAAATAATATATATACATATTACATAATGCATATGATCATATGTATACATACAAACAATTCATATAGTACATGTTACAGAAAACAAGAATACCCCAAATCCAAACATAATAAATAGTAAGAAATAACAGATTGGGGAAGAAAGTAATTAAATGAAAAGATTCAAAGAAAATTACATAGAGCTGATTTTTGTTTTCTTTTTGTCTTTTGTTTGCTTGATGTAGTTGTTGTTGTTGTTGTTAAAAATGAGCAAGATTTACACAAACCAATGGGAAAAATTCTGGAAAAAACAATGGAAACAAGAGTAAAACCAAGTTAGTAAGATTCAAGGCAAAATTAGAAGCTATATGTATGCATGAGTGTGGTATAACTACCTGGTAGGTGTGGGTGTGGCCTTGGCTAGGAAGTATGTACTGTGGAGGCAGGCTTAGAGGTCAAATATATGCACAAGCTCCTCCCAGTGTTGACACAGTCACACAGTCCCCTTCTGCTGCCTGCAAATCAAGATGAGGAACACTCAGCTCACGTATCTGCTTGGAAGCCCCCATGCTCCCACCATGATGATAGTGGACTAAACCTCTGAAACTGTAAGCCAGCTCCAATTAAACGTCCTTTATAAAAGCTGCCTCTGTCATGGTGTCTCTTCACAGCAATGAGATTCGATCTAAGATATATGCTAACTTTTAGAACTTGGGGTCTGTAAATCATCTTTGTCAAAACACAAAAAAATTTGCTAGGGTTTCCATGGAAGTGTCAATCTGTATATATTGAAATTATATAAAGCAAATTATACAGAATACATGAAATGAGAGTTGTTTTGGATGGAATGGAAGCCCAATGTTTCTCACCGAATACTCTAAATAAAAACATAATTAATAGTAAAAACAACCAGTTTCTTGAATGAATAGACAAGGCTTTATTTATATTAAAAGGTTAATTCTTAAGAATTTCACTGGAAAATACCAAAAAAAAAAAATCCTCACAAAAAATTCCTCAATAAAAAAAAATCATGATGATTTTAGTGTATCAATAGTGTATGTGTATTCTTTTCCATGTATGCTTGCATTCTTCTCTATTATCTTGCCATATTTTTGTTTCCTCTTTTATCTTAACCACTATTTAGGTAATACCTCTGAATCTCAGAAACTAATATTTGAAGTCCTTGAAGAAAATGTTATTCCCAGGGACATTTTTGGCCTGTAGAGAAAGTAGGGTCCCATTGAAAGAATTTCCATCTGTTTGACCCAGCCACCCCAGAGGGATATACTAGTAGCCTTTCAACTTCAAGCTTCTCAATGGGTAGATATTATATTTTCAAAACTCTAACTTAAAAGCATTTGTAGGCCTACAAAATGATTATTTTTTTACATGACATATTTTCTTCTGCACATCACCAACATCACAACAGAGTTTTTTCCACAGTCTATCTCTGCTAATAAATAACATATATACTATATCTGATATATACATATGATATATGTGACTATAATATATGACTATTATATATATACACACACATATATATATGTAATAGTATTTTAAAAGTGGCAGCATTTCTCTATATCCTCAACTAGCTTCCAAATGAATGATATGAGACTACTAGATTTATTCAATCAAGTTTTACAGCACAATACCCAGACAGTCATTGGTCCATTGGAGTCCTCTAAACTAATCTGGCTCCCTCTGAACAGAAATCCCTGTGATATTAATCTTAGTATTGGTCTTGCTCTCTGAGCTTCAGGTGTGTTCTCCTATGATGTCTCTAGAACCACTTCCTCATGGTGAATCCTGTCTTACTCCTCTCTCTCTATCCCCCTCCCCTGACTGGAAAAAGTCCTGTTCGATTCTGTCTTCTGCTCAGCCATTGGTCAAACAGCTTTTATTGACAAGTTGGTGAATAAATGGGCAGCAATGTTTACACAAACTTGAAACAGGAGTTTTTAACATAAATATTACAATGTCATGTCCAGATTAAAACCAAAGAATGGGATAGAGAAATCAGCATTTGAATAATTCAAGGATAATCTTTACACAGTGCACAAAAATATTATGCATCTCTGTGTGTGTGTGTGTGTGTGTGTGTGTTTGTGTGTGTGTGTGCAATTTTTCTTAGCCCATATTGTCCCAAATATATGATTCTTATTTCATACCAAGTGGCTTGGCTTCCCATTTATAGAGCCCAAGTTTTGTCTTCCATCCCAAGGTGTAACTGAAGCTTGGTTCTTAACAGTGTTAAGCTCCGTATGTCCAACTTTCTCCTAGTTGGAAGTTTCTCTTTGTCTTTAAAGCATGGATATGCAATCAGATACTCTTGTTAAATTTTGACTAGTACCATTTTTGGAAGGACAATAGGATCCTGCATAGGTCATATTGGAGGACATGAAAGTCTTACAAATGTTGCTTGGCTTTCCTCTGTTGTTTTACTCTCAGTCCTGGCTCATGCCAGTAGAAAGCCATCATTTCCATCCAAATTAAAGGTGAAGAAAAGATGAGTAAAAGACTTTTCTCTTCCCCAGATCTTTGGGCATCCATACTCCAATAAGGAAGTGTTTTATATTCTGGAAGGTTCCTTCTTTACAACATTGCTACATCAGGGTACATCAGGGTGTGACTGAAGTGTAGTCACTGCCTACAGATCTGTGATGCTGACCAGTCTGTGTGAATGGTTCAGAATCTCTACTCCATCACTCTCTGCACAGTGTATCTGCCATGTGGTATCCCCTTGACATGCATTCCTCCTTGAGTCAAGGACTTTTACTTCTCGATAAAAAAAAAGATGATGTCTCTTCTAACCTGGGTAGTGTAGCCACACTCATCACCAGGCCATATGGTACCCACAGATGGAGATGGTGGCCTCACTAATCTTTCAGAAGCAGACAATACACTTCTGCTTTCAAGCATCTACTTTTCTCAAACCAATTTCTAGTTTTGTTTTTTTTTAAACTGTTTCTTGTTGTTTAAGTGCAAGCTATGTGCTTTAAAGATAGGAATAGAAATAAAAATTAGAAAAGGTCCTTTTAAAAGTTCTTCCTGAGAAGTCTCACGCAGCCTTCAAAAGTTGTTCCATGATGATGACAAGCTAAAGTCATCGTAATTATTTTTTCACTGAGAGAAAAGGTGACTTGCAAAGAATATGACAAATGCTTAGAGAGTGGTGAATATTTATCTCATTCTTAAGCCTACTCTTTTCAACTCCCACTCCCATCGTATTTATGGACAACAGAGAAGGTGATGAGAGAATTTAAAAGGCCACATGATGTGTGGGCTGACTAAAAATGAAAGCCAGATCCACCGACAATTGACAAAAGATCATGTCTATTTAATTGGACTAAGAATGACAAGAAAGGGGAGAGGAGTATCAGAGAGAGATCTTTTGTTCCAGCCTCACTGTTGAAGTCATTTCAAATGGGCAGGGAGCTTTTCCAATTTCTCTGGGACATCAACCAGAAGAGGATTTTTCAGGATTAAGCCAGGTAATCAGGATCAAACATGTTATTTGCTTTCCTGACAGAAAGAAAATCTTAATGGCCATTGATATGGAAGTGCAGGGATACTGAAGGCGTGAACTCCAAAAAATGGCAATGATGTCCACTGAGAGAGATGGCCTGTGTTGCTTGGTCCTTCCATTTCTACAGACAAAATCACAGTGCAAATGAGAACCTCCCAGGATCTCCACTTCAACAGCAGAGCCTATGAAATAAATTACTGTAGCATACAGCTTCTAGAATTCTGACCCAATATTCTGGCACAGATATATCAGATACTGGAGGAAAACTTTCTTTTCCTTCCTTCCTTCCTTCCTTCCTTCCTTCCTTCCTTCCTTCCTTCCTTCCTTCCTTCCTTTCTTTTTGAGAGACTTACATTTTATTAAATAACAAATGCATAGGAAATAATGTGTAAAGTACCCTATTACATTACATTTTAAACTATTTATTTATTTATTTACATCCCAAATGCTGCTCCTCCCAGTTCCCCCTCCCAGATTCCCTCCCTCATCTCCCCTCCCTTTCTCCTCTTGAGAATGTGAGGCCTCTCATGGGTATCCCCCAACCCTGGTGCATCCAGTCTCTGCCAGATTAGGTACATCCTCTCCCACTGAGGCCAGACGAGGCAGCCTATTCAGGAATGGATTCCACAGTCAGGCTACAGCTTTAGAGAGAGCCTCCACTCCCATTATTGGGGGACCTACATGGAGCCTGATCTACATGTCTGCTATAAATGTGCCTGAGGCTTCATTCAAGCCCATGTATGTTCTTTCGTTGGTGGTTCACCATATAGATTTTATTACATTCTTAAAGTAATGCCATTAAAAAAAAAAAGCTTTAACTTTCAATGAGTTTAAAAACTAAACACATTGAAAACACTATATTTTTGTCTCTGATAGCTTTGTGTTCATTTTACAGAAGAGAATGAAGCAAAGGGTCAAACGTGTAAGAATGCTATTTATGGTCTCTGTGTAAACCTTACCTGCTATTGGCCGACACAAGCAAAAATGGTTTTCTATAAAATAATGTCAAAATTTCTCAAAGCAGACTATATACATTATTAGGGAGCTATCATAGGAAAAAAATAGATAGAACCAGATGTAGGGGTCAAGTGGTACCATGGAAGACATTACAGGAGGGAAACTAATAAAAACAAAATGGCATATTGGCAGGCAAATGACAAAATGGAACACATTCCTTTGTATATTAACATAAAAATTAAAATATTGTTGTATTTAAAAATGCTCTCCCATAGGACTCTTCCAAAAGCCTCAGGCAGATTATTTTCATAGCAAATCCTAACAACAGCCCAGGCTATAACCATTTCTTGTGGCATAGGTTTCTTCTAACCACACTAAGGACACTCATTTCCATAAATTAAGGATGAGCTGGTTATGGACAGGTGAGAATCAAGAAGGGAACAAGTGAGGACTTTGGTGGTAGCTGCGAGTGGGAGATAGAACTGAAGCTATGCAGTAATGCATGATACAGGCTGTCATGGTGAGATGGGCGAGAGTGTTATCATTTGGAAAGGAAGGATTGCGAATGCCAGAGGTCCTGAAAGATCATAGCAAAACAGGGTCTTCTCAACATAACGGGACCACTGCATTCCTGAATTCTGAGAAGCCATGGTTGCCTACACAAGATCAAGCCAGTGGACTTTCCAGAATGGAAAGGAGAGGGGAACCAATCCTTCGCTATGGCTGAACATTGATGATTTCTCTAGAAAAAAGTTAATATTGTTTAAGAACGTGACACCTGAGATGATAACACCACAGGTTCATTTCAATCTTTAATAAAAAATAAAATTAAGGTGATTAATATGAATGAATAAAATTTATTTAATACTGTGCCTACATTTATGTTATGAGTTGGGCTTTCTATAAGTATAAATGTATTCAAAGAACAATTTTATAGAGGAGGCAATGTGGAGAGCTGTGCCTCGAGCAATCACGAGCTGCGAGCAATCGCCATTATAAGATGGCGCTGGCCTCCACTGTGCCTAACTAGTAAACAAGCCTTGTACGCAGGTGCGAGAGTGAACTCACGCCTAGTCACTGCCCATCTCGGAGCGTAGTAATGGGGTGATGGGTGAGCAACGAATCAGGAGCTGTCACGCCACATCAGGTGCTGAAACGTCACGCTGCGGGCTATATAAGCAGCGCCATTTTCTGGGTTAGGGGTCTTCCTGAGAAGTAAGCAATAAAGCTTTGCCGCAGAAGATTCCGTTTGTCCTGAGTGTGTTCTTGCCGGCAGGGACAAAAGCTCGGGATAAGGCAAAATTCTTATTTGCACAAACTTCTATTCTGCAAATTAGACAGGGTTTAAATTTTTTTTTTCCACTTACAACTGCTTTTCACTCAAGAATCTTCAACAAGCTACATAGGTATATGACATAGATGGACAAATAAAATACTTTCTGTTAGTAAATTATTAAGAATAATTTTGTTACTAAAGATTAAAGCAATCTCGGCTAATGCCATCTACTTGGGTCCTAGCAACCTCTCACTTCCCTGGAACCTGGGATTTTCTAGTGGCTAGCCCTAGTTTCCCATCCCCCACTGCTACATATTTCTATTCATTTTCCTGACCCTCTGTAATTATCTCCTGTCTCTTCCCATACTTGATCCTGTCCCCCTTTCTTCCTTCTCCCTCCTCTCTTCCTCCCAGGTTCCTTTCTCTCTTTTCCTCCCTTGGTGATTATTTTGTCCCCCCTTCTAAGTAGGATTAAAGCATCCACACTTTGGTCTTCCTTCTCCTTAAACTTCATGTGGTCCATGAGTTGTATTGTTGGTATTCTGAACTTACGAGCTAATATCCACTTGTCAGTAAGTACATGCCATGTGTGTTCTTTTGTGTCTGGTTACCTCACACAGGGTGATATTTTCTAGTTTCATTTATTTGCCTGCAGATTTCATTAAGTCATTATTTTTAATAGCTGATTAGTACCCAACAGAAGGGACATAAAAACTATAGAAACTGTCTTCAGTAGATAGACATGGGCCCCAGTTGCGTGATGGAGCCACCCACCCATCTCAAAATGTTTAACCTTGAATTGGTCCTGTCTAAAGGAAATGCATGGACAAAACATGCAGAGACTGAAAGAAAGGCCATCCAGAGACCACCCCACGTAAGAATCCATCCCATCTGCAGATGCCAACTCCAGGCACTATTGCTGACGCCAAGAAGTGATTCCTGACAGGAGCCTGGTGTAGCTGACCCCTGAGAGGCTCTGCCAGCACCTGACTGATACAGATACAGATAGCCACTGCCAACCATTGGACTGAGCCAAGGGACCCCAATGGAAGAGTTAGGGGAAGGAATGAAGGAGCTGAAGGGGACTAGAACCCCATAGGAAGAACAATAATATTAACTAACCAGATTCCACAGAGCTCTCAGGGACTAAACCACCAACTAGAGAGTATACATGGAGGAACCCATGGCTCCAGGTGCATATGTAGCAGAGGATGGCCTTATCTGGCTTCAATGAGAAGGGAGACCCTTGGTCCTGTGGAGGCTTGATGCCCCAGCATAAGGGGATGATAGGGCAGTGAGGCAGGAGTGGGGGTGGGGGGCAGTTGAGGTGAGGTGTACCCTCATAGAAGCAAAAGGGAGGGGGGAGTTTGGGATGGGGAGGTTTGCAGAAGGAAGACCGGGAAGGGGACAACATTTGAAATGTAAATAAATAAAATGACCAATAATAGTAATAAAAATAAAGCAAATTTGTGTACTAATATGTTTATTTTTACATAAAAAAATGTTGGCTGAAAATTTGATGCTTCAGGACCCAGAATGTTTTCAGAGATTTTTCAGAGTTGACCAGTATTATAATTTTATAATTATCAATAATAAGGAGGCCAGTTTGCATGAATACATAGTACAAAGTGGCATATGTATGTTTAAGGATGTTTAGAGATTGTTGGAAATCCTGTCCTAATCTCAAGCCAAAATTAAGTTAACATATTTTTTTAGGGAGTTCAAGTCATCAATACAAACAACAGATTTTTAAAATCAAATCCAAGGGGAGGTTCATTTGATGCATGTTGAGGGAATGATAGCATGAAAATAGTAGAAGTCTTCGTTTTCATAATTAAATCTTCATGTTTCAACAAGGACGGAAGACTTTGGATGTTCAGTAAATACATAGCAGACAACAGCCTTGAATCTAAGTTAAGCTGTTTCCAGAGGCGATTGTTGGTGCTGTGCAGTATGGCAGGCTGCAGAATGAAAAGGTTTGTGTGTTCAGAACCCAAACTACAGTGAAACCACCCCATACAAGGACAGGTACCGTCAGAATCACATGGTTCACTATGCATTTGATTCTGAATTCAATTTTGGCCATTTCTGATTCAGAAACTTTTTTCCTATTATCAAGTTGGGCTTTTCTCTTGACAGCCCCCATTTTCAGACAAGCATCCCCACAAGCAGATTGCAACCCATGGTCTAAGGAGCTATAAACTGTGTGAAGAAAGTACAGATTTTACCCATTAAGTTTTAAATATAAACAGGGACTTTTATCAGAAAACTCAAAACTCAAAGCTGAAGTTAGGATCAAAAGCTTTAAAAGATTAGACAAGGGGTGGTGAATTGTGAGAGCAAGCTAAGCCACGGCTTAGCTAGGCAGCAAATGTGGAAGAGAGCTGCTTTTATCTCCTCCTCATGCCTCTCCCTCTTCATGGTGAGAACAGCCTCACTCTCCTAGCACCAGAAGGCAGTTGCACATAGCGGTTTTGGCCCCTGCTTTCAAGGAACGGGAAGAAAAGTCGGAGTGCCCTGGTTGCATCTGCTGTTTGGTTGGTTTTTATTTTGTTTTTCCCCCCTAAGTGTCTGTAACTCAAAACAGTTTTTTATGCCAATGTGACATGTGCTGCAATGGCACATTCTGCTAGGGTGGGTATAGGATGAACAACAAGATGAAAGTCAGTTAGGTTCTATGGTGAAAGGATAGACATAAAATAACAGTAAATTAAGCGACTAATTTAAAAATTGCTATTTCAAAGGAAACTAAGGCAAAGGCATAAAAATACTAGAAGAGAATAATTTTTTAATTTAGTCTTCTCTCATATTTTACCTTCCTCTTCTCCTCCCAGTCCTTCCTCAGACCTCCCCTCCTGCCCAGATCTGCTCTTCCTCCATTTCCCTTCAGAAAAGTTCAAGCCTTCCAGGGATCTCAACAAAATAGGGCATATCAAGTTGCAATATATCTCCTCATATTAAGGCTAGACAATGCAAACTAGAAGAAGAAAAAGGATCCACAAATCAGTCAAAAGGGTCAGAGGCAGCTCCAGCTCCTACAGTTAGAAGTTTCACAAGAAGACCAACTATAACATATATACAGAGGACCTAGTGCAGACCCATTCAGGCTACCTGGTTGAGGGTCCAGTCTCTGTGAGAGTCTATGAGCTTAGGGTAGTTGATTTTGTGGATTTTTGTGTGGTGTCCTTGATCCTCAGGTTCCTACAGTCCTTCCACTGTTCCACAAGATTCCCCAAGCTCTACCTAATTTTTGGTTGTTGGTCTATGCATCTGTATTGTATAAATCAAGGGTTTTGTAGCTGGGTTGGTGTTGCAATCTCTCCACTAGAAGTCTTGCCTGGTTACAGAAAATAGCAAGTTCAGGTTCTGTTTCCTCCACTGCTAGGAGTCTTAGCTAGAGTCTCCCTCATAGATTCCTGGGAATGTTTATTACACTAGATTTCTACCTCACCCTCAAAATGATCCCAATTCCAGTTGTCTTTCCCAGTAGTCTTTCCCTGTCAGTATGACTGAGATGAAAATTACAAGTGACAGATCATGCTATCAAGGATGTGGGGCAAGGAGAATGCTCCTCCATTGCTGGTGGAACTGCAAACTTCTACAGCCACTTTGGAAATAAATATGGTGGTTTCTCATAAACTCAGAAGCTGATCTACCTCAAAACCCAGCTATACCACTCCTGGGAATGTACCCTAAGGATGCTTCACCCTATCACAAGAACACTTGCTTAACTACGTTGATAACTGCTTTATTCATAATAGCCAGAGTCTGGAAATAATCTAGAAGTCTCTCAACTGAAGAATGGATAAAGAAAATGAGATACATATATACGATAAAGTATTACTCCAATGCTAAAGAACAACGGTTCATAAAATTTGCAGGCAAATGGATGGGACTAGAAGATGTCACTCTGAGTGAGGTAACCTAGACCCAGAAAAACAAACATGGTATGTACTCATTTATAAGTGAATATTAGCTGTAAAGCAGAGGATAATCATGCTACAATCCACACACCACGGGAGGCTAAGTAGCAAGGAGGACTCAAGGTGGGGACGCATGGGTCTCCCTGGGAAGGGAAAATAGGATCAATATTGTAGGTGGAATAAGGGTGTGTAGGGTTGGAAAGAGGGGGTAACAGGTGGGGGGATGATATCAGAAGAGGATGCTTAATGGTGATCTCACATCACTTGAGGATTATCAAAGTCCATAGAGGGCACTGAGCCCTTTTGTCTTAACGCAGAAAGACTTGTGAGCACTGACCAAACAGCAGCAACATTCCTGATAATAACTTATCTTAGACTCACAGCTTTGCCCCTCACTTGGTAAGCAGTTAGCTACTCTTTTGGTCCTTCTGGATTAAAGTATTCCAAGGAAACTCTAAATTCTTGTGAAAACTGTGGCACCTTCCTAAGGATTCTAGATTCTCTCCTCCTCCTCCTCCTCCTCCTCCTCCTCCTCCTCCTCCTCCTCCTCCTCCTCCTTCTCCTCCTCCTCCTCCTCCTTCTCCCTCTTCTTGTTCATTATCATCAACCATCAATAATTATTTTTTAAGGTTATCTTACAAAACAACAGTTCCATCATGATGCTTTTAAAATGCGTCATTAAAATTTGATCTTATTCGAATCCCCTCCCCCAGAGCATCCTGTATCCTGCTCCCCATTCTGTCTTGTCCCTTTTATTCTACCAATTGGGCTATCCTGTTTTTAACCACACATAACCCATTGCTCTCTTTCCTACCTCCTGTCAGACCTATTCATCATTTGTCATGACACCCTCTCTAGTTTTGTGAATTATACGTGTCCACATATATAGACAGGCACATATCTACCTATAAGGTTTTATATGTAGGTTTCTCACATAAGTGAAAACATGCTGTTTGCTCTGATCACCAAGCTTATCACACTTAGCATCATGATTTCCAGTCGCACCTATTTTCCCTTTAAATTCATCATCTAATTTTCCTTTACGGCTGTATAAATTTTCGTTGTCTACATGTACCACATTTTGGTTGATGGATCTATAGGCTGGTTCCATGTTTTACTACTGCTGTCACTGACAGATCTTCCACAGCCTCCTGAATGAGAAGTATCTGGGGGAAAATGAAGCTAAAATATGACGTGTTCATGGATGGTTCTGAGTGAGACTGGAAAGGGAAGAGAGGTTAAGATTTGTGGGCTTGGTGCTGTGTTTTGTCTCTTTCTTGGAGTTCCACAAAATTCACTGTGCCTCCCAGGAAGCACATGAGGAGTGGTGGCCATGAATAAAGTCCATATAAACTGCTAAACCCAGACACAAGCAGATGGCTGGGTAAGGCAGAGCTGCGGACCAAGCAAAGGAGACATTGACAGTGTTGCTGTTGCTTTCAAAAACTAAACTGAGGGATTTGCAGTCAATTATCATGACATTTTTCCTCAGCCAAGTGACTGAGTGAATAATGAGAGAATGAACGAACACTTTGGGGAAAGATGCTAATAATTAACAAGCCACTCTCCTACATTAAAATTAAACGTGCCAAATGATTCAATGCTGTCATTTTTGTAAAACTCAATAAAAATAAACCAAACCTATTTTGGAATGTAAAAACTACTGTAAAATAAATAGACATAATTTTGACAAAAGTCCTAAATACACAAAACTTTCTTTTGTTGGTTATTTAAATCTACATGAGCATTATGTTAATATATATACTTGTGCATATATGTGTGTATACATATATATATGAATACATACACATATATGATGGATACATATATGCATATTTATGTATATAAGTATGTGTATATACATATATGTGTGTGTGTGTGGGTGTGTGTGTGTATGGGTGTGCTGTGAATTCAGTGATCCTTCAGCCTTTATTGTGGCATTCCACATAGAGAGTATTACATGAGACCTATATATGGCTGCATCGTCTCTTAATTGTTTGTGATATATGCTTTTATTTCAAATCTAGTTGTAACATTCGAAATGCACTTCACTGGTACCCATGTCCTAGAAACTCAGAAATGATTGTGTGCTTAGTAACCACCTCTGCTCCCACATTCCTATTTAAGGAGATGTATGCTGTGAAAATTAACTCTGTCTCAGGGAGTGATTCAGAAGTTGACTCAGTGATTACTAGTAGTTGAATAACATCCCTCAGAGTGAGGTTGCCATCAAATTGTGACAAGGACACTGCTCAGAACTCAAGGCTAAGCATGTTTTCTGCTTCTTTGTGTATTTTTAAAATACCTTCCTTCAAACCCATTGCTTAGAGCTACCAGGTACATGAATTTCTGCACAGAAAATCTGGGCTTTCTAAAAATGAGATTTCCCTGGCTAGTTCTCTCTACCCTTAGTGTCTTAAAGAGGAAAAATGAAAGGGGGAGGCCCCCAAGAGAACAAGCCCCTTGTTGCTGTTACTGAGATCGTCTCATGTAATTGAGGCTGACTTTGAAACCACTATTTGCTCAAAGATCTCTGAGCACTTTATCTTCTTGCTTCCATCTTCCTAGTGGGAGTGCCTGCATATACCGCCACAACAAATGACTGCTGTGAACTTTCTTTGCTTTTCTTCTACAAACAGTGTTGGTTTCTCTATGATATGAGGCTGCCTCCTAAGAAATATTTTGATTGTTTGAATTAATTTTTAAGTCTTTATAGATGACTGTATACACACACACAGGATAGATAGATAGATAGATAGATAGATAGATAGATAGATAGATCTAAAACTTTTTTTAAGTGTCTGTGTTTGGGGTGAAATTCATTATAATTGCTTAAAAAATATCCCAGTGAACATATGTCATCTCTGTAACCAGGAATGAATATTTTTAAATGCTACTTCTTAATACTGTTTTTACTTTCAGTTCATATTCATGCTAAGAGGATACTCAAAAAACTTATAGCTTTTACTGGATCTTTTCATTTAATCTGGCAAGGAAACAATGATTGATTAACTCCTGAGTTCAGTATTGTTAAATCTTCCACAGGTACTAAAGTTCCAATCTTTGAGTCTTTCTATAATTTCCTATTTGTTTTAGCCAAAAAGAAAAAGAAAAAAAAATAGTCTAGAAGATTTAAAAACTACTTTCCAAGAAGTAAAAGAAATGGTTCAAATTTTTTCCACTGTTCTTTCATCAAATTCATTTATAGACTGCCACACACAGTGCTTACAAAGATGATCAGAAAGGCCCTAAGCCTCTCAGCATTCAAAGTTTGGAAGAACAGACTAGGAGACAATTTCTAATAATTACAAAGATTTGAGAGATGTGAATATGAATGCTAGTGGGGGATTAAAAAGCTCTTTCAAAAGGCGATAATGTCTAAACAGGGTGTTAAAGAATGATAGTGTTAATTCCTCATCCTGAGAGGGACCAAGGAGAAAGAACAATTCAGCAGAAGTTGGAGGTTTGCCACTGTATGAAGCTGTGAAATATTCAGGACATTTTTACTAAGTCTGGTGTGTGTTTAAAGACAACATTAGAGGAGTGTGGGCCATAGGTCAGAAGAGTTTTAGGTGTCTATTCCACAGAGTGTTGTCTGGGCAATGGGAAGCCAGACAACACTTCTAACAGAGAACACAAACTCACTTCATGAACAGCTCTCATCTGTGTTCTGAAGAGTATCACCATCACCTGTGTGAGCTCCTAAGCTGTGAGTATATGACGCATCATTGTGTGTATATGTGTGTGTGTGTGTGTGTGTGTGTGTGTGTGTGTGCGTGTGCGCATGTGTATTCATGTACACATGTGTATGTGCCTCTGCAATACATGTACATGTGTCTTTGGGGACCAGAAGAGATCAAAAGATCCCCTAGGAGCTGGAGTTACAGTCACTTGTGAACTACCCAACATGGGTGCTGCAAACTGAACTCATTCCTGTAGAAGAAGAGCAAGTAGTCTTAGCCACTGAGCAATGTCTCCATCTCTAATATTAAATCTTCTCAACCTTCCAACCTATTCATTTTGCAACCTGCTCACTACTGGACCATCTATCTATCCCTTCCATTGTTATAATTCTCATCCAAGATATGATGACTCTCATCTGAATCCTGGGAGTTAGAGAGCATTTACCCTCTCCATTAGCACTGCTGTTTCCTCATGAAGTGCACAGTCATAGCCAAAATGAGTGAAAATGCAGGATCAGAGTTCAAGCAAGGTGTAGAGTCGGCTTCTAATTGATTAAGACGTCATTCTGAAAGTAGAATAAAACCTCTCCGCTTATAGGGATTTGCTGCTAAATACCATTCATAGACATGCCTAGATATTTCTAAGATCTCAAGGAACAGAAAGTTCCATGGAGTGGAAAGCTCCTTATTAATGTGTAAGTTATTGCAGGGGTGGGGGGTACTGAGGTAAGCATACGTTGGCTCTGTTTAGGAAGGTCCACAATGAGGAGCGGCAAGGAATCCCAAGTATGTGTATTTCAAGAAATGTCTTATTTGACATTTGCATAACTCCCTTACCTCCACCCACCTCATTGGCCTCTGAGCCAAGCGATTTGATTTGACTCCACTGAGGATGGGAGCTGAATATTATGAAAATGTTATTTTCACCTTTGAAAATGTGTTAATTCTAAGCAACATGAGCTTTTTTATGCTATTCAGAGCTTATCTTAAATGAATAAAACATTGTTTCTCATCTATGTGTCAGATGTCTTAGGAAAGACATTCCCATCAAGGTATAACCAGGACACAGTGAATCCCTGAGAGAACTTTACAGTGTAGTAATGCACCTCAAAGGGATAGGAACAGAAAATCCATCCTTCTAATCCTGAAGAAAGAACTTGAAGACTCTACTGTAACAATTCCTGTTTTCTCTTTCAGCTGTACCAATATCCCCACTCAGCTCTGATGCAGATAAGCCTAGGAATTATCAGGGTGTTTGTCTCCCAGGAATGTGCCTATTACAAACCATTTGCAGAAACTTCTCTTTCAGTTCATGTGCTTCTTGAATGGGCTCATCTTCTTAACTGTGGGAAAACATTAGGGCTATTCAAAGCACTCTGTGAGATGTCTATTATGGATGCAAATGTGTGGGACATGGACAAAAGCAATAGCTCCACGTATAAAAGATTTGAGCTTCGGGAATGTCACTCAGAGAGAAAGCACCACAATTTCCACTTTCAATCCATCATAGCTGCACATTCTCTGAATTTGCTTCCTCTTCCATCCCAGATGTGGCTGGACATTTAGCTCTTAGCATTCTTACTTGCTCTGCACTACTTTCCAGAAAATTCCAGCTTGCCTCCTCCTCTCTCAGCTTTCGCCTACTGACTCCTAATTGACAGGTGCTTCTCTAAGATTTAGTTCAACATCAGCAAATACATGACAGATATTACATTTCATCGAAGATGCCATAAGCAAAGATTATCATCTTCCACCTACATCACCCACTGAAGACTCTTCATCGGGGGCAGTGAACCTGAGGTGAAAGACTTCCCTTTGTGTGTTCCACCTTGATTCATTCATATGCCTACAACAGCCATCATCTCTCACACCTTCCACTTGTCCAAGCTCAGGTTGCTGTGCTTGCCTGGCATATGTTTTACCCACTGAGCCATCTGCCCTTGTGTGCTTTTTAAAGAAATAAGACACATGTCCTGTCAGTTCTCATAGGAATGCCAATAGCATGTAGGCATCTGTTTCTATTTGAGATTTGACTGTTCATGAGGGCATTGACTTATAAACTGAACTCTGTGATGCTCAGCACTTTTGCAGAGAGGGATTTGTGAAGTCCTCACCCACAGGTGCTACAGCCTTCATTTGTGGCAACAAGACCATAACTAATGTTTTCTTTTTAATTTACTTTTTATTTTATGCACATTTGGTGTTTCACCTGCATGGATGTTTGTATAAGACTGTCCTATGTTGGAGTTACAGACTGTTGTAAGCTGCTATGTGGGTGCTGGAAATTGAACCTGGGTCCTCTGAAAGAACATCCAGTACTGTTAACCACTGAGCCATCTCTCCAGAATATTTTTAATATGAAAAATTTGTAAGATAAGATGTACAGGACATAATCTCCATCAGTCGGTGAACTGTGATCTAATAGGGTTTGTTTAATACAGCCACAAAACTTTATGACTCGGCACAATTCTATAAGTTTTTATCACTTGAAAGAAACACTACTCATTAGCTGTCACTCCCCACTGCTAAAGATCCTCCTTCATTTCTTTGAAGATCAACTCAAATCCCAGCAATCTCAGCTTTTAGGCAAGATTCCCAGTTCTGAAATTGAATGTCTTTTCTATGTAGACTACTCACTCTGAGTCCCATAGTGCTATCCATCCTTTTATGTATGTGCCCAGTCTCCCCAATCAGATTACAACACTCTGAAGATCAAGGTCCTCGTCTTGATTGAAGAGATGGGAAAAAAATATTTAGAATTGTAGTGGCTTCATCAAATGTAATCCTCTTTCATTTGGGCTTTGATTAATTCATATTGCTGTGAACTTCTCCCTTAGCAAAATTTTTCCTCTTAATCATTTCCATCAAGAAAATAATTCAAAACTAATGGAACACATTCAACCCATAATTTTAAGGAGGTTGTTTAAACATAAAAATGCACCAGAAAAAAACATCAAAAAGTATTTGTTACTCTCATCTGCCAATGTGCATTTAAGATGTGTTGATGACCCTGATGCTTCCTTTATCACAGCATGACAAGTGTCCTCATAGTGTGATATATAACAAAAAATGGTGGTGACCAACGAGTGCAGTAAAGTACATTTGTGTCCTCTAATAGATGACAACTCTAAAAGTTAAGTATGATGTTGGATCTAATGGACAGGTTAATCAACTATTTAAATAAATACGTTGATGAAATTATGTGTACTATATATGTGCATGTCTTTCTCATAAAAAGGAACAATAAAGATTTCTTTTTAATTTTTGAAAAATGTCAGATCTATCACTAAGTATTCATTCACTCCCTTCATTCTTGTCTCATTCTTTCCTTTTCTTTCTTCTATTTCTATTCTCTCTCACTCTTTCTCTCTACCTTGAAAAGATATTGGTACAATGTCATATAGAACGAAACTCCATGTTGAAAGTGAACAAAGACTGTTACTAAAACTAGGCCATGAAGCCCAAGAGGGAAATCCCAGGAGACAGGTCAGTCTTAGAAAGGCATTTTCTTCAGACCCAGTACTCGAATAATGAAAACATACTCTACCCAATAGGTAAAGGAAAGACAGGAAAGGACCCTATCATGCACAGCTCTTTAAGTCTAGTCAGCCTAGAATGACAGATTCTAATAAGCCATGGAGCTTCTGCATTGAAGAAATTAGTCCATCATTACTCAGGACACTGCAAAGTGCAAGATCAAGGCAGTGGGTGGTATGTAGGGAGGAAAAGTAATTTCCTTTTGTAACTTCACATTGTGGGAGGAGGAAAGAAGCCCAGAGGTGGTGGGAATCTCTTTAATGCAGACTACATTCACACACATGGGTGATAGAGTTTTAAGACTTAATTATCTCTCTAAAGTTCATCTTTCAGTGCCATCATTTCAGGGGTTAGAATTTTATTGTAAATTTGGGAGTTACCCACATTCATACTGGAACAATGATCTTTATTTAAAAAGTAAACAATATGGTGCCTGATAAGGACAAACATCTCTGAACCAAGGTATTCCTAAAGAATTTCTAAGAGCTACAACTGTACAGTACACAACTACATCATAAAAGTCTCCCATGCCAAACACTGAGTGTGTGTGTGTGTGTGTGTGTGTGTGTGTGTGTGTGTGTGTGTGTATGGATGTAAGCATTTGCATATATGCATGAGTGAGTATGTATTTATGTGTGTATGCATGAAAAGGCCAGGGGTCAATACCAGGCACCTTCCTCATCCTGTGCACCATTTTTTGAGATAAAATCCCTCACTGAGCCTGAACCTCACTGGTTCAGCTAAGACTATCTCTGCATCCCCAGCTCTGGTTTTACAGCCATGCACTACCATGTCCTGCTGTTTTATCTGAGATCCAAACTCATGCTCCAAGGCTTATCTGGAAAGTACTTTATCAAGTAAATGAGCCATCTCCCCAGGCCTCATGCTTGAGGCTTTGTATCCTAAAGCTAATAGGCATGATTGGAGAATTAAAGAGAAGATAATATTAGTCTTGTTTGTGCTTACGAACATCTGGTCTACCTCAGTAAAGGATACATTAGTGTGTTTAGAGTTTGCAGAGCAAGAAAGGGAATAGAAGGAAACTCACTATTGAAGTTCCCCCGTGTAAGAAGTGATCTGTATCTGAATTAAAGCACCAGGAATGGGGACTGAGAAGAAAGCAAGACTAGTGAGTTTCGGATTACAAAAACCAAAACAAACAACAAAATGAAAAAAATTCTTTTGTGTTTCTAATATATAAAGAAAATGAAGAAGAAAGACTAGGTTTCCTAGATGCTTGGATCATGAAGCTTATAAGCAATGCTATTTGTGAATATTTGTGAAAGATGAAATTAGCTAAAATTTTAACTTAGTTTGAATAATATTCTAAGAGCACATTTAAATGCTCAGAATGAAGTTGGAGATTTCAGTCTATTTTTGGAAAGGCTTATATTGGTAATGTGCAGTGTGATTATCAGAGGTGAAATGGTGTGTGTGTGTGTATGTGTGTGTGTGTGTGTGTGTGTGTGTGTGTGTGTGTGTGTGTGTATTTAAGAAAAAAGAGAGAAACAGAGATGAATGGAATCACTAGAAAATATATACAGTCAAATCAGAAGATTTGTGGCAAAATAATATACTTTCTAAGTACCAATATTTAAGCCACTCAAAGCATATTAAGAAATGATAAAGAGTACATTTTAAAATCAGATGAAATACTAGGTAAACTGCTAAAATGACAGGAGCAGTTTCAGGAAAGAAACAATAAACACATCAACTACCACAAGGAACTATGTAAATTTGTTTTTTCTTGAAAGAAGTGTCCATGTTCTACAAATTTTATACAGTTATCCTTTATTTTAAAAATAAAAGCTCCTATAACTACCATCATTCCATCTATATTCTTTTTAGAATATCATTCTATTAAGAAAAAAATGTGAAGCCATGTGAGGAAAGGGTATTTTTGTTTTAGAAAGTCATTCTAACTTTAAAGGGTCTGAACACTTTAAAAATAGTACTATAGGCAATAGAGAAAAGGGGGGAGGTTAATTCAGGATATATGTTGTTGCTTACTGGATTTATGTCATTTTATGTTCCCATTGGAAATATGGAATGGAGATGGTAAGAGTCGTAGGTGGATTAGGAATAGAAGGCATGAGAATGTCAGTGATTTCTGCTACTCTGAGATTTGGAGCACAGGGAATATATTGGTTTAAAGATAGTATATTATTCACATTTCTTCAAAGAAAAGGAATCAACACTGTGTATGGCAAAACATAAGAAGAGACCCATGCAGGAATTTACTCGCACAATTTTCAGTGCTTCTGCTGTTCAAGAATAGGCAGAAATGCTCTCTTTCCCCTCATTTTTGTTCTATCTCGACTCTCAATAGATTTACCAAAGCCCAACAACACTGGTAGTGACAGATTATTTCTTCAATCAATTGATCCAAACACTAATCTCCTCCAGAAATACTCCCAGAGACATGACTAGAAATTGTTTGTCATCTAGCTGGGTTTCCTGTAGCCAACTCACACTGATTCATAAAATTAAACAGAAGAAAAGGATAGATGGTAATAGGAGGCTATACAGTACATGTATCCTAGGATATGTATCCTCCTTTGCTTTCTAGACATACTCTGATCATGACTGGTTCATTATTTTCCAAGTAGTTCTGGCTCTCCATCTCCCCAACACTTGGTAGAATAAAGTTTTACCTCTATTGAGGAAGAATACATTTTGTGAATTTGGTTAGTTAAATATGACTATAAGGAACCTGTGCCATTTGTAAACCATGACCTTTGCATTCTAGAACTATCTACCTTTCAGGGCATTTTGACAATATTGATTTATCTACTTAATAAGCATAGGTTGCCTTCCTATTTGTGTGTGTCCTCCTCAGATGTTGTACTCACATGTTTAATAGACTAAGATGACAGTTTAAACATTCAAGAGAAAGAAGATGCGTAATTTGATTGTATAATCTCTAATGAGAAACAGACAGACATGTACTTGTGGGCATAGGTATAGGCTTTGTAGATAGTCAGGACAAATGAAATTTCTGTTCTGAAATTAGTTAAGAATACAAGGAGCATAGCTAGTTCAGAAGAACAGTCTGGAATTTTTAAAGCTCCTATATGATTATCTCAAACATTGTTAGTAATATAGCAGGGCCATCTGCTGAGAATTCTAGGATGATGGAGCAGAAGTTACACTTGAAATATTTATTTAAGCTTACAAAAATAATGAGGTTGAAACATTAAATATTAAAGTTGCAAAACTGAAAACAGTTTTTCAGAAAATAGCAAATTCTATCACTATGGAAGAGTGAGAGCCTGGTCTCGACCACAGACCCCTCCCATTTAATCATTCAGGAGGCTTCCTACAGTGAGATGACCATGCTTACTTAAAACTTTGTTGTTATTGATGGTTTTAATTTCCTCTAGGAATGATTTTATATTAGAGTGGCTATCTGTCCCTTCCCTAATGTGTGAGTCAAATGTCTTCTCAGCGCAGGAGAAAGACAAGTGAATTGCTGAATGAATTTAGAATCATTGTTGAATAAGGGATTGACAGACCTCCCTCTGCTTCATTCTACTGAAAACCACCTCAGCTCTTCCATCTTGGTAATTATCCATCAATTCACTCATGTTCTGCTTCTGAGACTCATTTTTCATTGAACCTCCCCACTTGATCATCTCCATGTATACCAAGAGGGTGTCTGACCTTTGAAAGGAAAGGATGGCTCAGAAGAATGAAGCATGAATCTTTGCTAATCTGCAACTTATTCTCCTGGTGTCTGTCTCCACAGTGATCCAAAGTGGCCACAGGTCCTGAGGCTTTCTAGGGCATGACTCTGATGCTCCCAGTATATGTGTTTTGTATATATGTGTGGTATATATGTGATGTGTGGTGTGTATGTATGTGAGATGTATTTACATGAGTTATGGATTAGTTTATTATTGTTATAATCAGTAAGTTTTATAATACTTACAATAAAAGACATTTTATTCCTCTCTCATGTCAGGATTCTATTAGTTATTACATTTGATTGGTTATTACAATTTGTGTAATTGACCCTGTCAAGTGTCACAGTTGACTACATACAGGCAAAATAGAAAAGAACAGAAGAGAAATGTTCACTTCTTCAGCAATGTGGTGTGTGTATACACACACACACACACACACACACACACACACACACACACACACACACACACATATATATATATATATATATATATATATATATATATATATAGTCTTTCCTATTTTCTCGGGGAGCATTCATCAGGTTATCCACACATGCATCAAGTGAGGTTAATAACAGTGGTTGCATGTTAGGCTACATTTGCCCCCAGTAACAATAAAACAGAAGAAACATTAGAATTTAAGGACAATCTATTCTTTTTGCCATGATCATCATCTCTAATACACCATATTCTCATTCATAAAATACTTATCACCCCCCAGAAAAGTAAGCTTCAAGTTTTGTCTAATTCCTGCATTAGAGACAGTCTACCATGTTTTGCTAGCATAGAGTATTCTCACATAGGATAAGATGTGTCACCATAGTAACCCTAGTGGCCTAAAGTTTCAAGTTTCCTTTCTTGCAGCTAGATATCTGGCCCAGAGGTTTAGAAGACATACTGCTTTCCCAGAGGATCTGAACTTATTTTCTAGAATCCACAGCAAACAGGTCACAACTGCCTGTAACTTCAGCCCCAGAGAATCCAATACCTCCTTTTGGCCTCTACAGGCACTTACAGTTAGGTATACAATATCCTCCCAACAGACATACACACACAAATATATACACACACCTGCACACAGAAACACACACACACACCACAATAAACTAAATTTTCCTCCACTTCTGCTCTACCGTCACCCTGATACCCAAACTATACAGAGATTTAGCAATGAAAGGGAATTACAGACCAATTTCTATTATGATAATAGGTACAGAAATAATTGCAAACCTAATCTAAGAACACATCTAAAAGATCATCCACCATGATCAAATAGGTTTCATCCCAGAGATGCAGGGATGATTTAACGTATGAGAATTAGTGAATGTAATACACTTTATAAACAAACTGAAAGAAGAAAAACAACTATCTCACTAATACCAAAACAAGCCTTTAGCAAAATCCAATTCCTCTTCCTGACAAAAATGTTGAATGTTTGCATGTAGAAGAATGCCAATAGATCCATATTTATCACCCTGAACAAAAATCAAGTTCAAGTGGTTCAAAGACCTCAACATTAAACCAGATACACTGAACCTGATAAAAGAGAATATAGGGAATAGGCTTGAATATCTTAGCAGAGGAGACAACTTCATAAACAGAGCACCAATAATGCAGGCTCTAAGATTGACAATTAATAAATGCAAAGCTTCTGTAAGGCAAAGGACACAGTCAGAAGGACAAAAAACCTCACGAACTTTACATCTGATAGAGGCCTAACATACAAAATACATAAATAACTCAAGAAAGTAGGCGCCAACAAACCAAACAATCTAATTTTTAAAATGGGATACAGATCTAAACAGTATTCACAATAGAGGAATCCGAAATGACTGAGAAACACTTAAAGAAATGTTCAACATCCTTAGCCATCAGGGAAATACAAATCAAAACAACCCTAAGAGTCCATCTAACACCTGACAGAATGGCTACAAAAACACAAGTGATAGCTCCTGCTGGCAAGAAGGTGGAGCAAGGAGAACACTTGCCCACTACTGGTGAGAGGGAAAACTTGTACAGCCAATAAATATGGCAGTTCCTCATCAAACTGGAAGTCAGTCTACCTCCAGACTCAGCTATAACACTCTTGTGCATATACCCAAGATACTTGTTTAACTATATTCATAACGATTTTATTTGTAATAGCCAGAAATTGGAAAAAACAAACAAACAAACAAAAACAAGATGTCCCCCAATGGAAGAACGAATAAAGAAAATGTGGTAAATTTACACATTGGAGTATTACTCAGCTGTTAGGAAAAATAACATCATCAAATTTTCAGGCAAATATATGAAACATGGCATGTACTCAGCTATAAAAGAATATTAGTCAGTAACAATAATCACAGTGCAACCCACAGATTCAGAAAGGCTAAGTAACAAGGAGGGTTCTAAGGACACATGGGTCTCCCTGGAAAGGGGAAATAGAATAGATTGTGAGGGCAGACTGGGATGGGGTGAGCATGCAGACAGAAGGAATCAGGTGGGGCAGGGAGGGCAGGAGGGAGAGAGTACAGGGAGAAACAACTGGAAAAGTGGCCATTCTGGGAATGTGGAAACTCACTTCAGTGGAAACTGCCTGGAACCTATGAGGGTGACCCTACTGAGGACTCCTAGTAATGGAGAGTACTGAGCCTGAACTAGTCATCTTCTGTAAACTAGCAAGGCTCTCTCAGTGGTGGGACCAACTCCAACCCAGCCACAAAACCTTTTACCCACACCTGTCCTGCCTACAAGATGTGCTGGGGCAATGGTGGCTCAGAGCTTGTGACAAAGGCCAACCAGTGACTGATTTATCTTGAGGCTTAAGCCACAAGAGGGAGCCCATGTCTGACACTCCCTGGATGTCTAAGATCCAGAAGCTGAATGGTTCAGAGACCTAGGCTAGAACCAAATATGACTGACAAGGAAAAAAAAAATCAATGAAATGAGTCCTAATAATCCCCTATCCTCATAGCTTGGTGCCTAGACCAATCACCATCAGAGAGACCTCCTCCAACCACTGATGGGAGCAGATGCAGAGACATTAGGTGGAACTTGGAGAGCCCTGCAGAAGACTGGCAGAAAAGACTGTAGGAGCTAGAGGGGTGGAGACCACAGACCACAGAACTGACTATGTACAGCTCATAGAGGCTCACAAAGACTTCAGTGGCAATCAAAGAGCCCACATGGGTCTATACTCAATCCTCTACATACATGCTGTGGTTGCTTAGCTTTGGGTATTTGTGAGAGTCCAAACAGTGGGAAAGGAGCACCTCTAACTCCATTGCCTGCTTGTGGGACCCTTTCCCTCCTGCCTGGTTGCTTTGTCCAGTTTTGACATGAGGATTTATGCCTGGTCTTATTGTGTCCTGTTAGTCTGTCTTTGGTTGACATTTCTGGAGCTCTGCTCTTTTCTAAAGGGAATTGGAGGAGCAATAAATCTGAGGGAAAGGTAAGGCCTGGGAAGGTTGGAGGGCAGGGACGCTGCAGTCTGTACATATTGTATGAGAGAAGAATAAATAGATAGATAGATAGATAGATAGATAGATAGATAGATAGATAGATAGATAGATAGATAGATAGATAATAGAAATAGAAAGGTAAAGACACTTTGACAAAACAGAGGAGTCGGGATTTTTAAAAGTTCATGTCTGTCTATTACTCATGCTATGCTGTGCTTACAGACAGGAGCCTGGCATGGCTGTCCTCTACCATGAGGCCACACCAGCAGTTGAGTGAGAGAGAAGCAGATACTGTCACCCAGCATTAGGGGAAGGAATAAAGAAACTGAAGGGGAGAGTGACCTCATAGGAAAAAACAACAGTTTCAACTAACCCAGACCCCAGGGAGCTCCCAGAGACTGGGCCACCAACCAGGAGCATACATGGGCCAGTCCAAGGCCCCTGGCACATACATAGCAGAGTTCTGCCTGGTCGGGCCTCAGTGGGAGAAGGTGTGCTTAATCTTCCAGAGACTTGAGGCTCCAGGGAAGGGGGAGGTCTGCTGTGGGGAGCACCCTCTCAGAGGCAAGAGGAAGAAGGAGTGGGATAAGAAACTGTGAGAGAGGGGACCAGGATGAGCAGGGGACAATGACTGGAATGTAAATTTTTTAAAAAGTTCATGTCGGATATTCTGAAGAATCGTTGCTAATATAGCAGGGCCATCCACTGAGAATTCTAGTACAGTAGAGTAAAGACAAGGAAAGAGGAAAGAAAGGAAGGGAGGGAGGGAGGGAGGGAAGAAGGAAGGACAGAAATACTAATGAGAAGAATAAAGATCCTTCAGGCAGACAGTGGTGGCCTTTCCTTGCTTTGGCTAATTCTGCTTTTTCGGAGGGTCTCCTTCTCCCACCACAGCCCTCCATAGCTCCTGGCTATGTTTACTGGAGTTTGTCTTCCAGGAACCTGTGACATTTTATCATGCCCCACTTAATTAACTTCATGGCTTTCTCACGCAGCTTTCTCAGGCTTTCCAGTGGCTCCTTTGAGGCCAAATGTTTAAACCTTAGACGTGAATAGAAAGGAAATACTTTCAGCCTGTCTTCTCCTGTGGGAGTAGGGAGTAAGGTTACTGTTCGCCTGAGAGTTCCGATGAGCATGTGTTCTATTTACCCATTAGCTTTTTTATTTTTAATCTACAGTTCCTAATTACTGGCTTTATCCAATCCTAAGTCTTCAGACTTCAGAGTTCTGAAATGTATATATTAGTTTGCTTATGATTTCAGTTCAGTGGTTCAGTCTCTAAATCTAGTACAAGCTCATGTCTAAAATGGCCTGCACCTTTGAGGCATTTGCTCAAAAATTTTTTAACTTTTGGCTAGCAGTAGGCCTTGGCTCTAGGCTATCATTCCAGTCTGACACTGTAGTCTCTGGGTCAGAAAGAAAGAGAGTGAGAGAGAGAGGCAGAAAGAGATAGAGAGAGATAGACAGAGAGAGACAGAAACACAGAGACAAAGAGACAGAGAGAATCAGAGACAGAGAGACAGACAGAGGCACACAAAGAAACAGAGAGAAACAGAAAGACAGACACTGAGACAGAGAGTGATTTCTCTGTTTTTGTCTTCTCCTGGCAAAGAGCTATTAAATTGTGTTGCAGGCCCGCCTAAGTAAGCAAAAATCATTTCCATCTCAACATCTTGCCTCAAAACATTTGCAAAGAAATGTAGGAAGCTCTAAAGAATGTAGTAGTTTCAGCTTCTAGAAATGAAATCTTGAAAATATCAGGGTCGTAATTCACCCAACCACTCATAGAGTAGAGAATCCATAATATCTATTACTGTAATATGGGTATTACATGTTTCTAACTATAATGGCATGAACAGCTATATTGCATTGCATGTGTGAGATTTGTGCTTTCATGTGCAGATGATGTATAAAGATACTGTGTGCACAGTTAATGTATACATGAAAAATATATGTGGTTTAATGTATTTATGTAATGTGTTCAAGTACTTTGTATGTGTAAGTAAGAGTTTTCAAAGTCTCATTTCAGTATTTCTTTGACTTCCATCATGAGTAATATTTAATGAAAAATATAAAATTCAGATTTAGCAACAAGCAAAACAATTTAGAATACTGGACAGAGACAGTGGCTTTCAAGCCATAAAGGGCCCAGTCTACCACCTTCATAAATTAAATTTAATTATCTATTCTCTTCTGTTGTGGAGGTTTTTTCTATTCCACACTGCTGACCCCTGAGCTTTGATACTGCATTGAGGGCTTTGGGGAACTTCTCAGGCAAAATTGATCCCCTCTCACCCAAACCTCTTAGTGTTAGGAGTTTCCAGAACTAAAGTCTGAGTTATTCCCTTGAGTTCAACAGCTAGTGTCCTTTGAGCCCTGTGGTTGTCTTGCAGGTACACAATGTAAAGTTGTGGGGTGGGACTCAGAGAAGAGTGGGTGGAGAAAGCATCTGCTCCTTTGTGTCTACTTTGGTAAAGCAAACAAAAGCCCCAGATTTTCATAAGCATGAGCTCTTCTTTGTTGTAATATCTTGTCAAGTAAATTGAGTATTTAATGTGCAGCGTGTTTCCAGATGCCCTTCAAAACCTTGACTATCAAGAAGACCCAGTACCAAAGGGCTCTACACACTCAATTTCACAAACCAATAAGCACAGCTTTTGCATTAATTACCATTTTCAGCTCCTTGGAAGGAGTGACAAGAGTTATCAGGAAAATGTTCATTATTGCAAGGCTTTATCTGATGGAAATGAATTTCTTGCTCTCCATAAACTTAAGACTCCCCAATGAGAACTGGTTATCATTTGAGGGAATGTGTCTGCCTACTTCCAGAGAGCCCCTTAAACATTTTATCAGCAATACTGGGCTACTGGGTAAGTGTCTCCTTTGTGCAGTCTGCCTTCTGTTGGCTGCTTAGATCAACAGAAAGCAAGCATTTCTGCTTCTGCCCTTAACACTCTGTCCATGTGCCCTGGACAACCAATGGAAGATTCACATGAACAGCCATCTCATCCCCCAGTGAAGCAGAACCTCTCCTAAGCCTAATGATGTGGCCTGAGGACTAAGGTTCTCTGAAGCTGAGTCGAGTGCATGGTGAGAATTGAAAGCACAGGTTCTCGGCTGCTGAGACCCTGGAGCTACACTAATTCCTTCCCTTCAAACTCTAGGCTGTTCAACAGCTCCTTTAATCTAGTGAGCTTCCTCAAAATCGTCCTGATGAATTCTGTTCTCAGCTAGGAAGCCTTGGTTTCTGTTCTTTTCATCCTAAAAAAAATATCAAATTAATATTTCCTTTGATATGTAGTTAGGAAACCACAAAGATAATTAATTATATTTCAGCATGTTGCTGAAGATCAATTCTAAATCCTCCTGAAGAAAACTATCGAGTTTTGTAGATGACATGGTACCCTCCTGGTTCTTTCTTTTTGATATCTAAATTATGAAAACAATATTCAAGGGACCTTAGATATTATTACATCCTACCTTAAAATTTGACATGCCAAAGTGCAGTGATAGTTGGGGACACCTGGCAGAAGGTAAAATGAGAGGAGAGAACAGGACTAGAGACCCTGTGCATAGACAAGCTTCTCTGGAGTCCCACCAGGCACCTGATCATAGATGAGTCCCCTAGACTCCAGACGGTAGAATTTGCCCTAGTAACTCCTGTGCCATCCAGTCAACTCAACTTGAAGGGTCCTTGACAGTGTGGCATGGGGCTCAGTAGTGTAGGCATTCTTCCCTGAGAGGCATCTTCCCTGGTGCCCTATCTCAGTGTAAGTTGTAGAAAATACTCTGTAGACAGGCTATTCTGTATCTTGAAGTTTTCTTTATTTCCCATCAGACAACTCCTTCATCTTTTAATTTCTTACACTTTATAATTTTTATACTAAAACCCCTTTTCAAGTCCCTACATAATTTTTAATCTACTATCTACACCTGATTTGCTCATAAAGTCGGTGTCCCTATTTCAGAGAAGATAATAGCAAGGCAAGGCTGTGTGACTGCAGAGACTCCTTAAGGGTCTTGACATCCCCACAGCCCACCGTGCCCCCGAGGCAGTCAGCAGTTTAACAGAGCAATTGTTAATAAAGAATTTTAGACTTAATATTCTTTCAACCACTGCTACTTCACATGCTAACAGTTTGAGGACTTTTTATGGCTTGTACAGAGTGAGGTAGGTACAAATCTATGAGATGGTTTGACTATGGTTTGTCCGCTGTAGTTTCATGCGCTAGAGTCTTCATCTTCAATGTAGTGATGTTAAGAAATATGAGTTAGGGACAAGTGAACTCAGCCGCTTCTGCCGCTCTGTGAAGCAGGTGCAGAAAACCCTTATCAGTCTGCACATAAGAAGAGATTTTTAACTGCTATAATTATCCCCCAACTATCGACGTGCCAAAAATGCATATGAGCTAAAGCAGCCTTACCTAGCTCTAAAAAGAGGCAGTGCCATAGAGGCTTTACAAAATATTTTAAATTTTCTTTAAGAATAGGGCCTACCTGGGTGTGGGTCAGGGAAAACATGGGAGCAGATGGTCAGAGAAACCTCAGAGGCCCCATCAAAGGACAGGCTATTGCTATTGCCCCTCTTTGCTCCTGAGAACTTGACGGGAAGATTCTATTGATGAGGGAACCACAAACATTGACCACAGACTTAGAGAAGTCAAACCGGAACTGAGCTAGAAGGTTTTTCCCTAGGGACTAGCCTTCCTGGTGCCAGAAGGTGCTTTGCAGCTGTGAAACCTATAAGCTACAATAACAACCTCCCAGGCAAGGTGTGCAGAACACTGGTATGATGGTTGGAATGGTAACCAATTGTTTTCTGATTGGATCTAGACTCCTCCATGGCAGGAAACTCATACTTGCTTCTGTAAACTGAGTCAAGATTGCCAGTAGCTAGAGACTCATTTGTCCTGGCAGGGAGCTTAATACTGCTGTCAAACTGCTTTCTGAATACCTCTCCGTTATGTCTACCGATGAGTGCTGGGCTCAGCCTTCATCAGAAGCTCTCATATTGCAGCAGGAAATGGTTAAGATAGAAATCCATAGCTGGTTGAAATGTCGAGAAGAAGTGATATGGAAGTGCTCAGCCATGAATGAGAATGTCATATTTCCCTCCACTGCCATGCAGCCAGTGTCCTCAGCAGAACACTGGCACCATTCTCTTCAGACTCATCAGCCACCAGAATGGTGAACCAAGTAGACCCTTTTACTTTCAGAAGCACTCAACCTCAAGTGTGGTGTTGCAACAGTCAGACACCAACTGTCGCAGGTATAAAATCTCAGAGGGGAAGAACAAGATTTTGTTTTTTGAGATCTATTCACAGTGTAGTAAATATGATTGATAATAGTGAATTATATATTTTGAAAATGTTCTTTCCACAGTTAATATGTGTTTGAGATGACTGATATAGTCAGCTTGTTTTAATGTTGTCATGTTTATTCATAAATCATATTCTTTTATGTGCCATAAATACATTTTGTTGATTTATAACAAAAATTTTCAAAGAAGGCAGTTTTGCACTGTTCTGATTTACAAGCCCATTTTTATTATATTTTGCTAAATTAATAGGTTCACCAGAGACAACAACTTTAAAAAAGGAAAGAAAAACCCTCCTACCTCCCTTTCTATAGAGTTTTTAGAATCTCAAGCTCAAGGCTGCATACAAGTGAGCCTCAGCAGCCTACACTGCTCTGTGACGCGGGTGCAGAACACCCCTATCAGCCTGCATAGAAGAAGAGAGTTTGATCTGGTATAATTACCCCCACAGTACAGACGTGCAAGAAAGTGCATATGAGCTAAAGCAAGCTTACCTAGCTCTAAAACCATGCAGATCCATAGAGGCTTTACAAAAAGTATTTTTGGATTTCACAATGTTTTAACCATATTATTAACGTCATAAATACACTTCCTGACATCTGTGCCAGTAATCAATCAGGAAAATTCCAAGTAAGCAGTCTTAGTTTTTAGAAGTTATATTCAATCATAATAACTTTTTATTCAAAAGAAGGATTCATTTATAAATATATTCCAAATATGATAATCTGAATATGTCTTTAGTTCTTAATGTTTCCTTTTCTAGTTCACTCTTATTTTGCATCTTATTTGACTCTGTGTGTGTGTGTGTGTGTGTGTGTGTGTGTGTGTGTGTGTGTGTGTGTGTGTGTAAGAGGGTATCAGTTTCTCTAGAGCTGGAGTTCAGGCAGTTGTAAAAAGTTTGGAACCAAACTTGGGTCCTCTATAAGAGCATCGAGTACAACTGCTGGATCATCTCACCAGTGCCAGCTACTCCATTCTTACACCTAGATTTTAATGTTAGTTGCTCATCTCATATTTATTGAGTGACAACTTTGTCCACACCTGAGCTAGATTTGTAGGGATGAGGTATAGAGAGTACCACACAATCCAGGCTCGATCTAAAGAGAATGGTGGAAAAGGAACAAAGGGATGTATTCTGTGGCATAAACTGCCATTGTTCCAAGTCAGAAAATATAGAGATCAATCATGGAAAAAGATAAAAGGGGCTTAAGCTTGATCCCCGACTACCCCATGCATACACAGTGATTAACACTAGATAAATGTCTCAAAAAGTATCTCAGGAGATCTCCTTTCTAGTAAAGTTTGAAAGCAAAGGCTGATTCCTCTTTGATCATCACCCATAGTATATAAATTCTGAGAGTTTTTTATTATTCCCATGAGTGTATATACAGTAAGTACATATACATGAAGTGTGTGAGCATGGGCTCATACATGCCCTGGCATTCATGTGGATGTTCTAGGAAAACCTTAGATTATGCCCCACCTGGTTTGGGCCATGGTTTCTTTTGGATGAAACTTGGAAATATCATCCTGAATGAGTTAACCCAGACCCAAAAGACATACATGCTATGTACTCACTGATAAGTGGATATTAGCTAAAGCATTCAGAATACCCATGATAAAACTCACAGAGCATAGGAAGCTTAACAAAAAGGAAGGCCCAAGTGTAGGTACCTGAAATGCACTTATAAGCCAAACCAAATAATCACAGGAGGCAAAGGGAGGGAGGAAACAAGGTGGGAGAGGGGAGGAGGACGAGAAAAGTATGGGGAGTATCAGATATGGAGAAAGACAGGAAGGATGCCCAGAGGGCCAAGAGAATGAGTCAAAATATGCAGTAGTGGGGTTTAGTGGGCAGGGGGGACCTCTAGAAAGTCCCAGAGACCTGGGATGTAAGAGACTACCAGGACTCAATGAGGATAACATTAACCAAAATGCCCAACAGTGGGGAGATGGAACCAGAAGAGACTACCTCCAGTAGATAGACATGGCCCCCAGTTCAAGCAGGGCCCACCTATCCACCTTCCAACTTTTTAACCCAGAATTGTTCCTATCTAAAGGAAATAAATGTAGGGACAAAAATGGAGCAGAGACTGAAATAAAGGCTACCCAGTGACCAGCCCAACTTGGGATCCATCCCATGCATGCACACCAAATTCTGACACTATTACTGAAGCTATATAGTTCATGCAGACAGGAGCCTCCCATAGCTGTCCTCGGAAGAGGATCTACCAGTGACTGAGACAAATGCACGTACTTACAGCCAAACCATTGGACTGAACTTGGGGAATCCAAGGGAAGAGTTAGAGAAAGGACATGGCTTCTTTGCATGTGGGCTTTCTGTTGTTTTTGTTGCTATTGAAGACCAGCCTTAGTCCATGGTTATCTGATAAGATGCATGGGATCATTTCAGTCTTCTTGTATATGTTGAGGCCTGCTTTGTGACCAATTATAAGGTCAATTTGGAGAAGTTACCATGAAATGATGAAAAGAAGGTATGTTCTTTTGTTTTAGGATGAAATGTTCTGGAGATACCTGTTAAATCCATTTGGTTCATAACTTCTGTTACTTTCAGTGTAATCTCTGTTTATACTGTGTTTCCATGACCTGTCCATTGCTGAGAGTGGGGTGTTGAAGTCTCCCACTGATATTGTGTGAGGTTAAATGTGTGCTTTGAATTTTAGTAAAGTTTCTTTTATGAATGTGGGTGCCCTTGCATTTGGGACACTGATGTTCAGAATTGAGAGTTCTTGGTAGATTTTACCTTTGATGAGTTTGAAGTGTCCTTCCTTATCTTTTTTGATGACTCTTAGTTGAAAATTGATTCTATTCGATAGTAGAATGGCTATTCCAGTTTGTTTCTTGGGACCATTTGCTTGGAAAATTGTTTTCCAGCACTTTACTCTGAGGTAGTGTCTGCCTTTGTCACTGAGGTTCATTTCCTGTATGCAGCAAAATGCTGGGTCCTGTTTACATATCCAGTCTGTTAATCTATGTCTTTTTATTGGGGAATTGAGTCCATTGAGGTCAAGAGATATTAAGGAATAGTGATTGTTGCTTCCTGTTATTTTTGATGTTATTTTTATGTTTGTGTGGCTATCTTCTTTTGTGTTGATTGAAAGATTACTTTCTTGCTTTATCTAGCGTGTAGTTTCCTTCCTTGTGTTGTCATTTTCCATCTATTATCCTTTGCAGGGCTGAATTTGCAGAAAGATATTGTGTAAATGTGGTTTTGTCACGGAATATCTTGGTTTCTCCATTTATGTTAGTTGAGAGTTTTGCTGGGTATTGTAACCTGGGCTGCATTTGTGTTCCCTTCAGGACTGTACAACATCTGGTCAGGATCTTCTGGCTTTCATAGTCTCTGGTAAGAAGTTTGGTGTAATTCTAATAGGCCTGCCTTTATATGTTACTTGACCTTTTCCCTTATTGCTTTTAATATTCTTTCATTATTTTGTGCATTTGGTGTTTTAACTATTATGTGCCAGGAGGAAATTCTTTTCTTGTTCAGTCTACTTGGAGTTCTGTAGGCTTCTTGTATGTTTATGGGCATCTCTTTCTTTGGTTAGGGAAGTTTTCTTCTATAATTTTGTTGAAGATATTTATTGGTCCTTTAAGTTCAGAATCTTCATGCTCTGCTATACCTATTATCCTTAGGTTTGGTCTTCTCTGTGTGTCCTGGGTTTCCTGGATGTTTTGGGTTAGGACCTTTTTGCATTTTTCATTTTATTTGACTGTGTGTCAATGTTTTCTATGGTATCTTCTGTACCTGAGATTCTCTTTTCTATCTCTTGTATTCTGTTGGTGATTCTTACATCTATGACTTCTTTTCTCTTTCCTAGGTTTTCTATCTCCAGGGTTATCTCCCTTTGTGAGTTCTTTATTGTTTCTATCTTCATTTTTAGATCCTGGATGGTTCTGTTCAATTTCTTCACCTGTTTGTTTGTGTTTTCCTGTAATTGTTTAAGGGATTTTTGTTTCCTCTTTAAGGGCTTCTACCTGTTTATCTGTGTTCACCTGCATTTCTTTAAAGGAGATATTTATGCCCTTTTTAAAGTCCTCTACTATCATCATGAGATGTAATTTTAAATCAGAGTCTTGCTTTTCTGGTGTGTTGAGATATCCAGATCTTGCTGTGGTAGGAGAACTAGGTTCTGATGATGCCAAGTAGCCTTGGTTTCTGTTGCTTATATTCTTGCCCTTGCCTCTGTCCATCTGGTTATCTTTGATGTTAACTGGTCTTGCTGTCTCTGACTATGGCTTGTCCCTCCTGAAAGCTTGTGTGTCAGCACTCCTGGAAGACCAGTTCTCTCTGGGAAGAATTTGAGTATGGAGAGCTGTGGCACAAGGTTAGCTCCAGGGTGCAGATGAAAACTGGAAGGATCCTGCCCCTGGCTGTTCCTTGGTTCCTGTGTCCTGATGGCTCTAGGTGGGTTCCTCTTGAGCCAGGAATTTGAGCAGAAGTGGTGGTCTTACCTGTGCCTACAGGTGTGTCAGCACCTGCTCTCTCCAGGTGGTATTTGGGTATGGAGCACTGTGGCACAGGATCAGCTCCTGGCACTGTGACCCAAAGATGCTCCTCTTATAAATGTGTTTCATTTTATAGAAAAATCTAAGCATAAAAAAATGTACTACTGTCCAGATCATGACAACTTCCTTTTGCTTTTCTTTTAAGTTTAAAAGCTACAATATTTTCCCATATGCATTCATGTTTTTCCCAATCAATGGTATGCTACCATTATGAGAGCAAAGAACCAATAGACACTAGAGGTTTAGCCCTAGTCATTTTAGCTCCAGTCTTAACAGAAGAAATTGAGTGCAGTTTTGTTTCATTTTATTTTTCTTTGAGAAGCTTTGTTATATTTGCAATGTAAAATGTCTCTGTTGTAGACTGGCTATATATTATAATTCTAATCTTGCTTTGTTGCTAGGTTGGCCTCTAACCCATGACCCTTCTGCCTCTACCCACCAAGGGCCAGGATTACAACATGCACCACCATGACAGTCTATTTTTTTCCTATATTAGAAGTAAATTCTTTGCTTCCTTAACTCTGATCTCTCTGCTTTCTGCTCCTTACCCCTTTACTGACACAAACCAACAAATACTGAAATTCATTAGTCTTATGTCGAAAAATGATGATTGGGTTTTAAGTGAACAAATAAATTGCTTCTTGGGGACTTCTTCAACATCTATTTCTAGAACAGAATTAATAAAAATAAGATGTTTTCAAGGGGAGTTTCTTCGATTGGCTTACACAATAAGTCTTGATAGTCCAAACATGGTCATTCCATGCTAAAGAGGCAGAGAATCCGGTATTTGCTCATTCCAAAAGGGAGGGCCGGAGGACTCCCAGAGACCTACTGGTCTCTAGTCTGTGTTGAAAGCCCAGGGGAGCTGATTCTAAGATAGATAAAGGAAGGCAGCAACAGGGTAGATGATGTTGCCTACAAGAGTGAAGGCATTCATGTTTCCTTCGTCCATCTCCCTTTTATCTCTCTGCAACCAGGAGGTGCTGTTCATATTAGAGTGTGTCTTCTCACTTTAAATAATCTGATCAAGAAATTCTCTCACAGGAGACCAGTGATGTGTATTTTGGTTGATTCCACTCAAGTTGACAACTTAGAGTAGCCATCACAGTCTCTGGTCTTGACTGTTATTTTTAGAAGCATGGGAATTATTTTAATAAATCTCCATAGAAACTTGAAAAATAAAAAATGTAAATAGACATGGTGCTGTGTAGTTGGAGACAGTTTGGCTTTTATACCATGGAGAGTGCAATTGTCACAGGGTGGTTTTCAGTATGCATTGCATTCTGCACAAAGAGACACTGTTACTCCCAGTCTCAAGAAAGCAGCTCCATGAATCAGGGAGCAAGGGCAGGGAAGAAGGTATTTGGTTGAAGAAGCCTGAGGGCCTGAGTTCTGATCCCCAGAACCCACATGGAAAAATGTCTGATGTAGTGTTGTGTGCCTTTAAATGCAGTGCTAGAGCAGGAGAGAATAGATGAGAATCCCAGGGCTTCTCTGGCCAGTCTGTCTAGCAGAAATGAGATGATTCGAATCTACCAATACACCCTGTATCCAAGTTACAAATATAGACAGGCAACTGAAGAATATATCCTGATGTTCACCTCTGCCTGCATGGGAAGTGCACCTGCACACACATGTATACATGCACACACACACAGTCAATCTATTACACTTATATCTTCTCCATCACTAGAAATGAAACTACTTTTAAAAATCATTCAGTCATAGCTAAAATTACAAGCAAATAGAGTGATGGATTTAAATAAACCTTGGGAGGCACTGCCAGCTGATGCAAGTCTGTAATAGTGGTAGGCTGGAAGTTAAAGCAGAAATAAGGAGAAAACAGGAACAGTCCTTGGAAAGCAGAGCCTGGTGGACAGGGGCACTGATAAAAGATGATCCCTGCCGAAAAGAAGTTATCTCAACCTGCAACTCATGGCCCATCTTATTATCCATGCTGGAGACAGGCAGAATGCTGCCAGACACATTTAACCACTTGCCGTAAAACTTCTCTTCCAACTCTCAGAAATATAACTCTCAGCCACAGAGCATGTAAGGATCAAGGATTTCAAAAGTTTCTTGATTTATGACGTAAAGTTCAGTACCATCATTTGCACAAAGCACACCCTTGGTCAGATCACCACAGCTTGCTGTATTGGACATTACAAACCTTCCCTTATCAGATAGCTTTATAACATTTGGAATTTTTTGTTTGTTGGTTGATTTTGTTTTTTGGTTTGTTTGTTTGTTTGTTTGTTTTGTTCCGTTTTATCCTTGACCTTTTTGTTTTGTTTTGTTTTGTTTTATTCTTGAAGTTGTGTGAAGTAATGTCTGCCAATGCTAATCTATCAAGAAGCTCCTTTTGCCCACATTCCTAAATTCCAGCCTGCAGCCAGAGTTCATTGATCTGCAGAAGGTTGAGTAAGGCAAAGAAATTATTATCCATTCAATACATTATTATTGAGATTTATTACACAGTTAGTGCTTCTCCATCACAAGTTTCCTTAACTTTAAAAGTTGGTTAATTCTAATTTTATGTTCTCCTGCTTTTAGAGACTTGTTTGGTAAAATATAAAATAAAATAAAATCTTGTCAGCTTTGTGCTGGTCCTTAAATTAATGTTTGCAATTTTGCTGCTCCATGAAATTCTGAAAGGCTACACGCCATACCTGTCCCTTCTTGTAAGACTATCTCGTTATCATTTTGGACCTAGTGGCTAAACCTTGAGCCTCAAGTTTATACTGCTCAATAAATGCTTTCTGAATAAATGAGCTGATAGATGAAGGGATGGAGCCCATCTCTGAAAAGATTTGCTAACTAGAAAAACCCAAAGTCTTATAGGTAAGAATGTATTAGGCACAAAACTATACAGGGATCATGAAAAGAAAAGAATCGTTCTTAGGAGTGGAAACAGGAATAAGGAAATAGGAAGAAGAATTATTTGGGGAAAGGAAGAGAGTCAGTGGGGGGTTGGGCAGAACAGTTGGTGGGCACAGTTGAGAACAAGCTACAATGACATATATGTATGAAAATGCCATAATCAAGCCCATCACTTTCTACACTAACATAAAATAATCAATTTCTAAAAGGACTCAAAGTTGTACTAAACCACAAAACTAAGAGGTGACAGATACACTTGAATGAAGTACTATCTCAGAGTAACAATGCCATTATTGTTAATTAGGCTACACTATTACCAATCGCCCCAAAGTCATCTCTAAATAACCTAGTTTTGAGCTTTATTTCACAAGTAAGAGCATGAATCCCAGAGAGTGGAAATGCGCTTGAAAGTAGGAGTCCTACAGCTAGCTCTCATCGACAGCGTTCCACTGCTTGCAAGCCTCACACTCTAGCTTCGCTCTCCTGTTGTTTGTGCTTCGAATTCAAACAGAACAACCACTCTTGTATCCATCACAATGTCAAACAAGGCTTATTTTCAAATTCTCACCCATTGTGCTTTGCGGAACATGTATTTCCATGTGCAGTCTTTGTCCTCTGTAGGGCTGGCATTGTGTTCTGCTCACAGTAGGCACTCAAGAGTGTCTGTGCATTCAATTAAATTGCTTCAGTGTTGCTAAGATTTTAATCTCACAGGTATGTACTGCCCACCTACACACAGCTGAAGTAATTGAACATGAGGTCAAGCAGAGAGATGGCTCCTGACTTAAAGAGACATCTTGAAGGCTTAAATAAATATGAACAGAAATAAGCAGAGGTTCTGAAGACTCAATCAATTATGTCAGAAGTAGGGAAGGACAACACCTCCAACAAAGCATTGCGCAAACCCTCATTAGGCAGCACTTTGCTGGTGCATCAAAAGCTTGAGATTAACAGCACACACCCTGAGGCTGTTCAAAGTTACACACATTATTGCCATGACAACTATTTCCTCAGCAATCAAATAATAAAAACCACTTTTTTTCCCTTCTGGGAAGCAGAAGAAGGCTTATCATTTGTTACCAAGAGTCTAGCAATGGTTTCCCCTCAGCAGTGGCTATGAAGAGGCAATCTATCAATGCATGTCCCACCTAAGAACAAAGGAGCACAAAAAGAATATAGAAAGTAAATTTAAGAAGGAACCTTACCCTGGAAACATATACATAAATAATATTGGATTTCAGAACCTTCAGATAGATAACTGGATCATCTATATGACAGAGAAAATGTGGCTCTTCTTGTGTGGGGAGGAGAGAATGTTGTGTGTCTAACAATAATCAAGGAATAAACATAGGTGAAGCGATATTTTCAGAAAGGGAATCTTTGTATGGTGTTCTGGGCTTCCAGGCAGAGCAGGCCACTTCATTCCCTTGCTCTGCTGAGAGGCATCACCAGACACCTGCATCTGGACTCTCTCTGCTTCTGCCCCATGGGTATCTCCTTCTCCTCCTCCTCTTCCTCCTCTCGAAGAGGCTCTGTGCTCCAGATCCCTGGACAAACCAACCTCAACCCAGTTTCCCACTTCTCCAAGCTCCCCCTTGCTCACTGTAGTGTCTCCAAACAGTGGGTAGGTCACAGAGGAAGTCAAACCTGCACCATGGGGCTTCAGAGAAGTCTCTGGTGTTAATCACAACCATCAGTGCCCAGAATTTGTATCTCTGAGTGTAGACTTTCCTCATCTCAGTAAGGATTTATATCCTGACAAACCCACTATAAATTACAAAATATCACAAGTCTAAAATTCAGTTCTACATATAATCTACTTGATATCACAGCTTAGCAACATGGCTCAACATAGAGCATTGATAGCTTTCCCTCTGAGTCAGGACCTGGGCTGTATTCCAGTAACTGCAGTTCATTGCCACTAAGACAGGGAAAGAAAGGAGGGCAGGGGTGAAGTGGAAATTTCTGGTTACCTTAACAACTCAGTTGTATTGCACGATACTTTTCTGAAAGCTGTCTTGTGAGAGGGCACTTGATGTTTTGCTGAAAACAGACACTTGAGAAGGGGTGTGATAGTTAAAAAGAACATAAATAGAACCCCACAGATAATGAGAGGACATGCTTGCTTTGCTACGCTGTGCAATACTTCACTTCGTTGCTGGTCTTCACTGGTCTTCACTTCATACATAGAAAAGTACCAAAGGATCTTCCGGTCCACACCAGCACCAGGGCAGCTTGGGCATGGAATCTGTGGACACCTGCAGGCTACCCACAGGACCCTCCACGGGATCTTAAGACCTCTGGTGAGTGGAACACAGCTGCTGCTCCAATCCAATCGTGCAGGACATGAGACTACATTAATTAGGGAAGCAGAAAACCCAGCCTGATCAGGGGCACAAGTCCCTTCCTGGACACGCCAGCACCGGGGTACCTTGGGCGCAGAGTCTGTGAACACTTGCAAGGTACACACAGGAGCCTTCACGGGATCTTAAGACCTCTGTGAGTGGATCACAACTTCTGCCAGGAGGCAGGTTCGAACACCAGATATCTGGGCACCTTCACTGCAAGAGGAGAGCTTGCCTGCAGAGAGTACTCTGAACACTGAAACTCAGGAGAGAGCTAGTCTCCCAGGTCTGCTGATAGAGGCTAACATAAACACCTGAGGAACAAGATTTAACCAGAGACAACTACAACAATGAACTCCAGAGATTACCAGATGGCAAAAGGCAAACATAAGAATCTTACTAACAGAAACCAAGACCACACACCATCATCAGAATGCAGCACTCCCACCCCACCCAGTCCTGGGCACGCCAACACACACGAAAACATAGTCCATGATTTAAAAGCATATCTCATGATGATGGTAGAGGACATCTAGAAGGACTTTAATAACTCACTTAAAGAAATACAGGAGAACACTGCTGAACAGGTAGAAGAACTTAAAGAGAAAGCACAAAAATCCCTTAAAGAATTGCAGGAAAACACGACCAAACAGGTGATAGAATTGAATAAAACCATCCAAGACCTAAAAAGGGAAGTAGACACAATAAAGAAAACCCAAAGTGAGGCAACACTGGAGATAGAAAACCTAGGAAAGAAATCTGGAACCATAGATGCAAGCATCAGCAACAGAATACAAGAGATGTAAGAGAGAATCTCAGGTGCAGTAGATTCCATAGAGAACATCGGCAAAACAATCAAAGAAAATGCAAAATGCAAAAAGATCAAAACATCCAGGAAATCCAGAACACAATGAGAAGTCCAAACCTATGGATAATAGGAGTAGATGAAGATGGAGATTTTCAACTTAAAGGTCCAGCAAATATCTTCAACAAAATTATAGAAGAAAACTTCCCAAACCTAAAAAAAGAGATGGCCATGAACATACAAGAAGCCTACAGAACTCCAAATAGACTGGATGAAAAATAAATTCCTCCAGACACATAATAATCAGAACAACAAAAGCACTAAAGAAAGATAGAATATTGAAAGCAGTAAGGGAAAAAAGTCAAGTAACATATACAGGCAGGTCTACCAGAATTACTCCAGACTTTTCACCAGAGACAATGAAAGCCAGATCTTGGACAGATGTTATACAGACCCTAAGAGAACACAAATGCCAGCCCAGGCTACTATACCCCGCCAAACTCTCAATTACCATAGATGGAGAAACCAAAGTATTCCATGACAAAACCAAATTCACACATTATCTTTCCACGAATCCAGTCCTTCAAAGGATAATAACAGAAAAAACCAATACAAGGATGGAAACCACGCCCTAGAACAAGCAAGAAAGTAATCCCTCAACAAACCAAAAAGAAGACAGCCACGAGAACAGAATGCCAACTCTAAAAACAAAAATAATAGGAAGCAACAATTACTTTTCTTTAATATCAATGGACTCAATTCCCCAATAAAAAGACATAGACTAACAGACTGGCTACACAAACAGGACCCAACATTCTGCTGCTTACAGGAAACCCATATCAGGGAAAAAGACAGACACTACCTCAGAGTGAAAGGCTGAAAAACAATTTTCCAAGCAAATGGTCTGAAGAAACAAGCTGGAGTAGCCATTCTAATATCTAATAAAATCAACTTCCAACCCAAAGTTATCAAAAAAGACAAGGAGGGACACTTCATACTCATCAAAGGTAAAATCCTCCAAGAGGAACTCTCAATTTTGAATATCTATGCTCCACATGCAAGGACAGCCACATTCATTAAAGAAAATTTAGTAAAACTCAAAGCACATATTGCACCTCGCACAATAATAGTGGGAGACTTAAACACACCACTTTCATCACTGGACAGATCGTGGAAACAGAAACTAAACAGGGACACAGTGAAACTAACAGAAGTGATGAAACAAATGGACTTAACAGATATCTACAGAACATTTTATCCTAAAACAAAAGGATATGCCTTCTTCTCAGCACCTCACGGGACCTTCTCCAAAATTGACCATATAATTTGGTCACAAAACAGGCCTCAACAGATACAAAAATATTGAAATCATCCCATGCATCCTATAAGACCACCATGGGCTAAGGCTGATCTTTAATAACAACATAAATAATGGAAAGCCGAAATTCACGTGGAAAATTAACAACACTCTTCTCAATGATACCTTGGTCAAGGAAGGAATAAGGAAAGAAATTAATGACTTTTTAGAGTTTAATCAAAATGACCACAACATACCCAAACTTATGGGACACAATGAAAGCATTTCTAAGAGTAAAACTCATAGCTCTGAGTGCCTCCAAAAAGAAACTAGAGAGAGCACACACTAGCAGCTTGACAACACACCTAAAATCTCTAGAAAAAAAGGAAGCAAATTCACCCAAGAGGAGTAGACAGCTGGAAATAATCAAACTCAGGGGCGAAATCAACCAAGTGGAAACAAGAAGAACTATTCAAAGAATCAACCAAATGAGGAGCTGGTTCTTTGAGAAAAATCAACAAGATAGATAAACCCTTAGCCATACTAACTAGAGGGCACAGGGACAGCATCCTAATAAACAAAATCAAAAAGGAAAAGGGAGACAGAACAATAGATCCTGAAGAAATCCAAAACACCATCAGATCCTTCTACAAAAGGCTATACTCAACAAAACTGGAAAACCTGGACAAAATGAACAAATTTCTAGACAGATACCACGTACCAAAGTTAAACCAGGGTCAAGTTAACAATATACACAGTCCCACATCCCCTAAAGAAATAGAAGCAGTCATTAATAGTCTCCCAGCCAAAAAAAGCCCAGGACCAGATGGGTTTAGTGGAGAGAGAGTTCTACCAGACCTTCAAAGAAGATCTAATTCCAGTTCTGCACAAACTATTCCACAAAATAGAAGTAGAAGGTACTCTACCCAACTCATTCTATGGAGCCACAATTACTCTGATAACTAAACCACAGAAAGATCCAACAGAGATAGAGAACTTCAGACCAATTTCCCTTATGAATATTGATGCAAAAATACTCAATAAATTCTCGCTATATGAATCCAAGAACACATGAAAACAATCATCCATCCTGACCAAGTAGGTTTTATTCTAGGGATGCAGGGATGGTTTAATATACAGAAATCCATCAACGTAATCCATTATATAAACATAATCAAAGACAAAACCACATGATAATCTCGTTAGACTCGGAGAAAGCATTTGAAAAAATCCAACACCCATTCATGATAAAAGTCTTGGAAAGATCAGGAATTCAAGGCCCATACCTAAACATGATAAAAGCAATCTACAGCAAACCAATAGCCAACATCAAAGTAAATGGTGAGAAGCTGGAAGCAATCCCACTAAAATCAGGGACTACACAAGGCTGCCCACTTTCTCCCTACCTATTCAACATTGTACTTGAAGTCCTAGCCAGAGCAATTTGACAACAAAAGGAGATCAAGGGGATACAAATTGGAAAGGAAGAAGTCAAAGTATCACTTTTTGCAAATGATATGATAGTATATATAAGCGACCCTAAAAATTCCACCAGAAAACTCCTAAACCTGATAAACAGCTTCAGTGAAGTAGCTGGATATAAAATAAACTCAAACAAGTCAATGGCCTTTCTCTACACAAAGAATAAACAGGCTGAGAAAGAAATTAGGGAAACAACACCCTTCTCAATAGTCACAAATAATATAAAATATCTTGGTGTGACTCTAACTAAGGAGGTGAAAGATCTGTATGATAAGAACTTCAAGTCTCTGAAGAAAGAAATTAAAGAAGATCTCAGAAGATGGAAAGATCTCCCATGCTCATGGATTGGCAGGATCAAAATACTAAAAATGGCTATCTTGCCAAAAGCAATCTACAGATTCAATGCAATCCCCATCAAAATTCCAACTCAATTGTTCACGAATTAGAAAGAGCAATCTGCAAATTCATCTGGAATAACAAAAAACCTAGGATAGGATAAAAGAACCTCTGGTGGAATCACCATGCCTGACCTAAAGCTTTACTACAGAGCAATTGTGATAAAAACTCCATTGTACTGGTATAGCAACAGACAAGTAGACCAATGGAATAGAAATGAAGACCCAGAAATAAACCCACACAACTATGGTCCCTTGATCTTCGACAAGGGAACTAAAACCATCCAGTGGAAGAAAGACAGAATTTTCAACAAATTGTGCTGGCACAACTGGTGGTTATCATGTAGAAGAATGCAAATTGATCCATTCCTATCTCCTTAGTCAAATCTAAGTGGATCAAGGAGCTCCATATAAAACCAGAGACACTGAAACTTATAGAGGAGAAAGTGGGGAAGAGCCTCGAAGATATTGGCACAGGGGAAAAATTCTTGAACAGAACCACAATGGCTTTTGCTGTAAGATTGAGAATTGACAAATGGGACCTCATGAAACTGCAAAGCTTCTGTAAGGCAAAGGACACCGTCAATAAGACAAAAAGGCCACCAACAGATTGGGAAAGGATCTTTACCTATCCTAAATCAGATAGAGGACTAATATCCAATATATATAAAGAACTTAAGAAGGTGGACTCCAGAAAATCAAATAACCCCATTAAAAAATGGGGCTCAGAGCTAAACAAAGAATTCTCACCTGAGGAATACAGAATGGTTGAGAAACACCTGAAAAAATGTTCAGTATCCTTAATCATCAGGGAAGTGCAAATAAAAACAACACTGAGATTCCATCTCACACCAGTCAGAATGGCTAAGATCAAAAATTCAGGTGACAGCAGATGCTGGCCAGGATGTGGAGAGAGAGGAACACTCCTCCATTGTTGGTGGGATTGCAAGCTTGTACAACCACTCTGGAAATCAGTCTGGCAGTTCCTCAGAAATTTGGACATGGTGCTACTGGAGGATCCCGCAATAACTCTCCTGGGCATATATCCAGAAGATGTTCCAACTAGTAAGAAAGAAACATGCTCCACTATGTTCATAGCAGCCTTATTTATAATAGCCAGAAGCTGGAAAGAACCCAGATGCCCCTCAACAGAGGAATGGATACAAAAATGTGGTACATTTACACAATGGAGTACTACTCAGCTATTAAAAAGAATGAATTTATGAAATTCCTAGGCAAATGGTTGGACCTGGAGGGCATCATCCTGAGCGAGGTAACCCAATCACAAAAGAACTCAAATGATAAGTACTTACTGATAAGTGGATATTAGCCCAGAAACTTAGAATACCCAAGATATAAGTTACAATTTGCAAAACACATGAAACTCAAGAAGAATGAAGACAAAAGTGTGGACACCTTGCCCCTTCTTAGAATTGGGAACAAAACACCCATGGAAGGAGTTACAGAGACAAAGTTTGGAGCTGAGACAAAAGGATGGACCATCTAGAGACTGCCATATGCAGGGATCCATCCCATAATCAGCCTCCAAAAGCTGACACCATTGCATACACTAGCAAGATTTTGCTGAAAGGACCCTAATATAGCTGTCTCTTCTGAGACTATGCTGGGGCCTAGCAAACACAGAAGTAGATGATCATAGTCAGCTATTGGATGGGTCACACGGCCCCCAATGGAGGAGCTAGAGAAATTACCCAAGGAGCTAAAGGGAACTGCAACCCTATAGGTGGAACAACAATATGTACTAACCAGTACCCCGGAGCTCTTGTCTCTAGCTGCATATGTATCAAAAGATGGCCTAGTCGGCCATCACTGCAAAGAGAGGCCCATTGGACTTGCAAACTTTATATGCCCCAGTACAGGGGAACGCTAGGGCCAAAAAGGGGGAGTGGGTGGGTAGGGGATTGGGGGGGGGTGGGTATGGGGGACCTTTGGGATAGCATTGAAAATGTAAACGAGGAAAATACCTAATAAAAAATATATATATTAAAAAAAAATTTTAGGTATTTTCCTCGTTTACATTTCCAATGCTATCCCAAAAGTCCTCCATACCCTTCTGCCCACTCCTCTACCCACCCACTCCCACCTTTTGGCCCTGGCGTTCCCCTGTACTGGGGCATATAAAGTTTGCAAATCCAATGGGCCTCTCTTTCCAGTGATGACCGACTAGGCCATCTTTGGATACATATGCAGCTAGAGACAAGAGCTCCGGGCTACTGGTTAGTTCATAATGTTGTTCCACCTATAGGGTTGCAGATCCCTTCAGCTCCTTGGGTATTTTCTCTAGCTCCTCCAATGGGGGCCCTGTGATCTATCCAATAGCTGACTGTGAGCATCCACTTCTGTGTTTGCTAGGCCCTGGCATAGTCTCACAAGAGAGAGCTATATCTGGGTCCTTTCAGCAAAATCTTGCTAGTGTATGCAATGGTGTCAGCATTTGGAAGCTGATTATGGGATGGATCCCTGCATATGGCAATCACTAGATGGTCCATCCTTTCGTCACAGCTCCAAACTTTGTCTCTGTAACTCCTTCTATGGGTGTTTTGTTCCCATTTCTAAGGGAAAAGGGTAAAGTGTCCACACTTTGGTCTTCATTCTTCTTGAATTTCATGCGTTTGGCAAGTTGTATCTTATATCTTGGGTATCCTAAATTTCTGGGCTAATATCCACTTATCAGTGAGTACATATTGTGTGAGTTCCTTTGTGATTGGGTTACCTCACGCAGGATGATACCCTCCAGGTCCATCCATTTGCCTAGGAATTTCATAAATTCATTTTTTTAATAGCTGAGTAGTATTCTATTGTGTAAATGTACCACATTTTCTGTATCCATTCCTCTGTTGAGGGGCATCTGGGTTCTTTCCAGCTTCTGGCTATTATAAATAAGGCTGCTATGAACATAGTGGAGCATGTTTCTTTCTTACTAGTTGGAATATCTTCTGGACATATGCCCAGGAGAGTTATTGGGGGATCCTCCAGTAGCACCATGTCCAAATTTCTGAGGAACTGCCAGACTGATTTCCAGAGTGGTTGTACAAGCTTGCAATCCCACCAACAATGGAGGAGTGTTCCTCTCTCTCCACATCCTCGTCAGCATCTGCTGTCACCTGAATTTTTGATCTTAGCCATTCTGACTGGTGTGAGATGGAATGAGGAAAATACCTAAAAAAAATTTTTTTTAATTAAAAAAAAAAAAAGAAATGTACCAAAGAACTTCTCAAGGTTTTCCTACTGATTCTAGCCACTTCTACTGACTCACGCTGATCATGAAAAAATCTTGCTTTTTTCTGTTGATTCAGGCCACTGCTACTGATTTCTGTTTGATGTTTGCTATTAGACTGGACTGCTGGTATCTTGGCAACAAAGAACTACTACTAAACAGGTTCACAACCCCCTTTTTCTATAAACTTCTTTCTTCCCTACCTCCAGATGGTGGGCTAGAAGGGAGGTTGAAGCAATTAAGAACCCTAAACAAAGTTGATTTTGAAAAAAATCTGAGCCTATATGGGGGTTGTGGGGTGAAAACCTGAGAAAGGAAGAAAGATAGAATCATCGGCCACAGTGTGAAGTTATAGCTGGGAAATACTGGATGTGCACTTCGCTTGTCCCATAGTAAACTCAAATAGCCACATGTTGAGACATCTTCATGCCAGAGTCCTGTGTATTCTCTAACTCTGCTTCCACAGCTGGATGAAATTAGGGGCCCTGTTCACCTGATCACACCTGTGTCTCCACCTTCCCACAGGCTGTACTCAACCTTTTAAATAATTTGATATCAACCCTGGATGAAAATGTCATCTTTACATGACTCAAACCATGCCTTGGTTTGAAAGTAATATCTCAGAAAAGTGTAAAAAAGAGTGTTTTCCTAACATGCCTGATAATGAGAGAGGATAGGTTTTCCTCAGTAGAGTCAGTGTTGGGGAAAGTAGTGGGCATTGGCCTCTTCTCCTCACCCTCATTACAACCCTAGTTCCAGTGGATGCAACTTTATGCGTATGATTGTTTTACCTCACACGTGTATTTCGTATATGTGAAACAAAACTATATAGAATAAGTTAAATTTTAAAGTCTAGAATTCTAAAATATTAGATGAAAATATCCAGAAGTTAATAACTCACAAATTTTAAATGTTGTGATGTCCTGCATAGCATAATAAAATACTGCAATGTCCTCTGTCATCCTGCGCACTGGTCTAGCCTGGGCATCCCTGGGTTTACATATGTATGCTGTACATGCTACCCACCTGTTAGCTGCTTAGAAACTGT